>NW_015388666.1:40904-87219 GCF_001527695.2 Protobothrops mucrosquamatus | reverse complement strand
ACCGGGACCTGCTCAGGGTAGGTTCTGGAATTCTGGGAGTTGAAGTCCACGAGTCATAAAAGAGCCAAGGTTGCCTACCCCTGGTCTAGCCTTTAATTTATGAATCTTCAAAGAGTGCTGTCACAAATGGCATTACAAATCAGACATCAGAAACATCAGGTAGTAATGAATGCAGGACTCCATATGGATAGAAATAATAGGACAGGCAACCTGGTACACTCCACATATATTGGAACATTCTTTCATAAACCCATCCATGCTGTCTGAGGCTGATGGGGGTTCTTCTATGTAATCTAGAAGGCATCAGTCTGGCGATTCTTGAACTAGATTGAGAAAATGAGGCAGTGGGTTTCAAGCCCCTTCTAACATGATATTTAAGTAGATTAGTAAATCAGATTGACTCTGTGCAGCAATAATAAAAATTTAATAAAAAGCATAAGCCACAGTAGATTTTAATTAGCATTTCATAATTGAGGCTATCTGACCATGTGAAATGCAATAAGCTTTACTTCTTACATAACTTCTTAAATATATTTTGTAAGGCAATAATAATATTAGACAATTTGAAGCTGCCCATTATTGCTAGGATACATAATATGAAGAGAAGAGTTAAAATCTTTGCCAAAGAGGAAATGAGCAAATGCACTCTGCAAGTACTTGTAAGAAATTCATCTTGGTTTTAAATAATCTCAAAAAAAAAAATATCAACAACTAATATTGCATTCTCATTTCAGCCAAAATGCAAAATCACATCAACATACTTTTGTCATTTAAATACCCAGAAATGGTAGGGCAACAGTTTGAAAGATAAATAATTATGCAATTTCAAGTTTGAAGCCGATTTGAATAAACCACTCATTTGAAAATTGGTTATTTTGTTTAGGAACAGGAAATATTCTGAAGAAGCTTCAGGGCAGAAGGCTAAAAAAAAAAAAAAGCGGGGGGAAAATGGTGTCACGGGTGAGTACTGTTGCTAAATGAGATATTTGTTAAATGAGTTTTGCCCGATTTTATGGCCTTTCTCACCACGGTTATATGAATCATTTTTCCCCCAATGTTTTTGTAATTTCAAATGTTCACTAAATGAACTATTATATGTCGAGGACTACCTGTATAATGTTGATGTGCATCTAAAAGAGTGGAACCATGACGGCATCTTGTCCACATTACTCCAGCAATAAAGCTGGTAATAAGCAAAATAAAGAATTCATTCCACAAAATAAAAGAAGTCCTGAAAAGCCTTTCTTTAGCTGGAAATGATTTCTAGAAAATTACCACACATAAAAAGACACCATTTGCAAATAAGAATAGTCTTTGGGGACTTTTTCTCTGAGAAAGAAAATCTTTTCTGCTTACCTTAAGCAGGTGGTCCTTGAGTTACAACCTTAATGAAGCCTGCCTATCACGTACATGACTCAAGACAGTCATAAAGCAAGTTAGGCATGTGACCAACTCAACTTTATGACCTTTTTTGTGGTGGTCGTTAAGCACAGTTGTAAACTGAATGCCTGTGAATGCTGCAGTCATTAAGTGAACTCATGGTTCTCTATGGAGGTGGCTTTGCTGAAAACCGGAAATAAATTCTGGCGTTCAGCAAAACCATCATAAAACATGGTCACATACTGTGAGACACTACAGACATAAATGGGGATGGGTCAACCATTGGAACTTCAATCTGGGTCATAAGTATCCCCAGGTCGGCCTGTTGGAACTTTGAACAGACACTAAGCAACTAGTTGTAAGTTGAGGACCACCTATAACCTCTATTTTTGCTCCAAGTCTGAAAATACATTTGGAATGTTGAGGGGAAAAAAATCATGGAGGTTCATACAAATGGGAGTCTTAGCCTACTCAGCTATTCGTAAAAGACTACATAAAAGATACTTGGCTGCCATAGTAGGCAGGGCCAATCATAAAAATGTCCCAATTTATCTTTGTCTTTTGTTGTGGGAAGGTTAACAGCACAATGGACTGCAGCCATCCAACATTTTCATTATCTCAAAGGCCTCTGAAGTCTGTGTGGGATTCAAAGTTTATCTATTTTTATTTGTTTATTATTCATCCCTGTATTGTTTTTACAAATAACTCAAGGTGGCGAAAATATCCAACATGCCTTCCTCTTATTTTCTCCACAACAACAACTTTGTGAGGTGGGTTGGGCTGAGAGAGAGTAACAGGCCCAAGGTCATCCAGTTGGCTTTCATGGTTAAGGCAGGACTTGAACTCATGGTCTCTCGGTTTCTAGCCTGGGGCCTTAATCATTAGACCAAACTGGATTTTCTTATATGTTACATGATGTTAATTTGGTTTACAACAAGTCAATTTATCATTAAGGGTTTGAAAAAAAAATATTTTGAGAGCCAGGAGGTTGAACACATCTCTGGTTTTGCGGTATGATAATATTTTTGCTTCAGTTGCCAACACACTAAACTATGTCATGTAAAATCTGGATTACTTTAAAATGGAGCTTGTATACTTTTGTTTGGCAGAATTGATGTTCAAACGTTCAAAATTATTGCTACTGAGATACCAATGTTTTTATAGCTCCAAGCGGCAATTGTGACTGTCTTACAAGAGATGGACAAAGAAATTTTAATTTGGAGCACTGTACTGCGGTAGGTTATCTTTATTCAGCCCCTAATTAATTATTCAACCTGCCCAAAGGGTTGAGAAACTATAAATGAAACCTGATTAAAAATGAAAAGTGTTCATAAGTCACAGTTTCAGCAAGACAAAAAAAGATTGCTTAATTTTATAAAAGAAAATAATATTACGTTCTGAAGTCCTTCTTCTTGTCTGAATAACCTCTGCCATTAAGATAGAATTATTAAAACTTGAAGCCAACTTCTTTTCTTCCTGTCGGGCTATGATAAAAAAGCTACATGGACTAGTCAGTGGCAAAGGTATCCTCTCAATTACCCAAAACGCAGATGGACAGATTTTATTATTATTTACTCAGTGCATCTTTCCAGGAACATGCCTGGTGATGATATTCTATAATGCAAGATTCATAAGCATTTAGGGCTTCTAAGCCCATTTGGAATTTTGAGACAAAGGTAGGAGCACACTCACAAAATTGCTTCTGTGGGAATATGGTCAGTCACAAAGTACCCAAAGGGCAGATTGTTTGATTGATACTATCATATCTTTGGGGGGGGGCAGGGTGGGGGGGTAACTTCAAGTTAATGTTGACTCCTGGTAATCCCTGGAGAAATCCTTCCAAGTTTCCTGGTAAGATTGTTGTATTGTATTGTATTGTATTGTATTGTATTGTATTGTATTGTATTGTATTGTATTGTATTGTATTGTATTGTACTGTACTGTACTTTACTTTGTTTTTTTAAATTTATTTGCTGCCCATCCCCATGAGAAGACTCTGGGAGGCTTACAAAATTAAACAATAAAACCCTAAAAATATACATATAGATATATATTTAAATACAATAATTTTGGGAAGTGGTTTGCCCTTGCCTTCTTTTTTTGAATGGCTGAGAGAGAGTGATTGCCAATAGAAGAGAACATATATGCAGTATAGTTCAGGTCTGAACTGTTCTTGGTGCTCTCAGAGTTTGGTTGCAGACATTTCATTACCTGACTGTCTTTTCCCGAAAATAAGCTCAGGTCTTTTACTTATTTTTGGTAAAAAAAGACCCATTAGGGCTTATTTTCGGGAGATGTCTTATTTTTTCATCACAAGGTCCAGCCTGGCCAGTGCACACACCCCCCCCACCAGAGGAAGGCTTTGGAAACTGCCTTTTCATTTACATTCATCATCATATATTGTAATCCGTCTTTTTATTTTTCAAAATAATTATTTGTATTTACCATGATTAGCCTACTTGAATGCCAATGGGAAGGCACAGTATGAATTCTGCACACGAGCCATGGAAATACAGACACTCGCACCCTCAAAGCTCACAAAGCTTCCTCATTTGGGGCGCACCACTGCTTTGCAGGTGTGTTCAACTTCGCGGCTCAGCTAAACTCTTCAGCTGTGGCAGGCTGCAGTTCCCATCACCTTCGGGAAGCCTGGGCAATGGAGACCTTAGGCCAGGCTCCTCGCAGCTGAAGCAATCCGGCTCACCCAGGGTCAGGTCAGCCATCTCTGGAAGCGTGGCACATCCCCATCCTCCAGCTCTACCACACCTGCAGGACGAGCAGAAACTTCTTCCCTGCTTTCCTTCCAGAGCAAATTGCCTATGCATAATGAAGCCCTGGAAGATTGTGGGAAGCGCATACTTAGAAGCAACATGTAGCCTCTCCTCATAACGAGAATTTCAGGCAACACTGTTTGTAAGGGCCCCCACTGAGTGAAACCTGACGTACCTCCCAGAGCGGAATGTCTTGGGATGCCCAGCTGTCTTTCCGGCTCTTCTGGAGAGGAAGAGAAAGCCAGAAAAGCCCCTGCTTCCGGAAGCTGCTTCAGGATGAGGGTGAGAGAGAGAAGCTGATGGTTGAGGCTCCGGCCAGCCCCCATCCCACCGGATTCCCTGATCCAGGGCAGGGATAGAGAAGAAGCAGCCTCTGCTTGCCTCCGGCCTGGGCTCTCTTAACATTCAGGCCACCTCTCAACCACGTGTTCTGACCTGGCTCCCCAAACACAACAGATGCACCAATAAATCTCCAATGTTCCTTTTATTCAGGAATGCCAGCAGTTTCACACAGCCGACTGTTAAAGTCTTTGGTTGCCTCCAAACAATGGAGTTCGCTCCCTTTTCTCCTACAGGGGTCTCCCCCAAAGCCTGAATTAATCTCAGTCTCTCACCATGCTTGCAGCAAGAGTCCTTCAGGCAAGCTGGCTCTTTTCTAACATAAGACACATGCACATGCTCAGAAGGCACTCTGACTCTCAGTGCCACAGGATCCGAGGAAAACTCTAGCAAGTTTCTAAACAAGAGTCAGGAGTTCCAACTAGAAGTGGCTGACCGGCAGGGAGACTAATAGTTGTCTGCCACACCTATTCGTCTCTGCCCTGCCTTTTATCCACAGTGGAGGGTGGGGCTCTGTTAGCAGCGGTGGCTCTTCCCCCCAAAGACCGGCCCATAGCTTCTCGCCGTTCTCCTCTCCTCAGCCTCCACCATGCCCGCGCATCAATCACTGGCCCCAGGTGATCCTCCTCTCCTGAATCACTTGTCTCAAGGCATGGAGGTCTCAGCCTTTCCATCTGGGGCCTGGCAGATGCCCCTGTCCCTGGCTGCGACAGCTCCATTCCTTCATCCCCATTGGAGCTTTCAGCTGGCCCTGACGCTGGGCCCAATGCCCATTCCTGTGCTTCCTCCTTTGAGTCACCTGTGGAGTTCTCTGGCGGCCGACAGGCCACAATACAGCGGCACCGGCAGCAGGTAAGGGGGGGAGAGGCACCTGATCCGGCCTGCCAAAACAGATGGTGGGATGGCATGGGTGGTCTCTTAACTAGCGCTTATTTTGGGAATGGGTCCTATTTTCAGGGTAACACAGTAGGTAACATCATCAGTGTTCCTAGGTGTGGGGTTTTCTCCCTGTTTAGATACAGTAGTTGTCCTGCTAGCTTTGAACATGGTGGGAGTGTGGTTTTCTCCTTGGTAGTTCCTTAATAAGGGTATTGTTTTCTGCTTAGTTGTTTGTCTCCTTGATTGTTTGTTTTCTTGGTAGTTCCTCGATTAGGGTATGGTATAGGCTGCTGGAGAGGATGTGTTTTGGTCTTTTGGTTTCCTTCTTAGCTTTTTATTGTGTGTTTTGAATGGATTGTAAATGTGGTTTATTCCTATGGGGCTGTTAATGGCTGGTTTGTCCAAGGTTACTTCAACTGGCTTCATGTCTCTGGTGAATCTAGAACTCACAGGCTCCTGGTTCACAGCCTGGTGCTTCAATCAATACATCAAACTGGCTGTGATCATATTTCATCCAGCTTTCTAAATTCTTGGACCTCACCAATGGATCCAAAGCAATCATCATTTTTTATATCCATGTGCAAATTCTAAAACTGGATTTTACCTCTGTAGAATTACTAAATATACAGGTTTACCCACTTGGCAATGCAAAGCTTAAAGACAAGGCTTGGGATATGTTTTGTAGCTACTCTAAAACCCATAAGAGCTGGAACGTATTATAAATAATGGGATGATGTTATCAATGTCACATGCAACATTCTGTATTTCAGTGATTAACACATAATTTGGGCTCCAGGGAACTCAGGATGAAATAACCAATGAGGATGGATGCACCTGCATGTTTACAGGCACATCTACAGTAACATCACCCCTTGCTGAAAAGTAAACATTCAAAAAAAAGAATCGTAAGTCCTGAGTGAATATGTGTTTTTTTTCCTGCTTAACCACCTGTCTGCTCATTACAAGCCATTATAGTCTTTTTTAATTTGAACAGCACAGCCTTGGACAGAGGTTGCCAGATGGCTTTTACTTAAAGTTGAATTAAATTAATATATTAAAAGATGATCCGTATGTTTGTGTGCATTCGTGTGTAGGCTTTATAAGATTATTTCCTACTTCAACATATAATCAGTCCCAGCATAATATTTTTGATGAGTCTCCCAAGATGAATTTCCTCTAAATACTAACCAATTTATCTTCCACTGACTGTTTTAAAATCTAGCACATGGTTGGAAATTAACCTCCCGCTTGATGTATGAAATGGGAGATTTGTTCGCTTTCCTTTTGCTTTTCCTCTGTTAAGGAGCTGATGTGTTTTTGCCCAAGGAAGGAGAGCTGGGTCTGATATTAAAAGAACAGGGAAATCAATATATATTTTACATTTCTGACCTGAAGCATTTACCAGTACTAAATAAAAGTTAATTTAATAATCTGGTAACTCTGTCCCTGTTCCAGTTTAGAACTGAGACTAATGACTTCATCATCAATCAGATATTTTTCTGCATGATATTATGATTGGGTCAATAAAATTTGTGATTTGTGAAGGATTTTGGAAGCTTTCTTAGGAACCAACATGGCTATTTTTGCTTGAATATTCCCCGTCCCTTGGTACTTGGTTGTTAAATAATAATAATAATAATAATAATAATAATAATAATAATAATAATAATAATAATAATAATAATAATAATAATAATAATAATAATAATAATAATAATAATAATAATAATAATAAAGTTGGAAGGGATCTTGGAGGTCATCTAGTCCAACCCCCTGCTCAGGCAGGAAACCCTATACCATTTCAGACAAATGGCTGGCTAGTCTCTTCTTAAAAACTTCCAGTGTTGGAGCATTCACAACCTCTGGAGGCAGGTTGTTCCACTGGTTAATTGTTCTAATTGTCAGGAAATTTCCCCTTAGTTCTAGGTTGCTTCTCTCCCAGATTAGTTTCCATCCGTTGCTTCTTGTCCTGCCTTCAGGCATTTTGGAGAATAGCTTGACTCCCTCTTCTTTGTGGCAGCCCCTGAGAGATTGGAAAACTGCTATCGTGTCCCCCCTCATCCTTCTCTTTATTAAACTAGACCTATCCAATTCCAGCAACCGTTCCTTATATGCTTTAACCTCCAGTCCCCTAATCATCTTTGTTGCTCTTCTCTGTACTCTTTCTAGAGTCTCAACATCTTTTTTACATTGTGGTGACCAAAACTGGATGCAGTTGCCACTTGGTCTAAGCCACAGGATTCTGTCTAAAATCCCAAGGCCAAACAGGAGGGTGAGGTGGACCCAATTAAAAAGCACAGGATATATCAGAATCTAACATAATTAGGAGAAGTTAAAAGATATAACAATATACGTGTGTTGTGTGTGTTTGTGTGTGCATAACATAAGTATAAAACAAGAGTTGAAAAGAAGTTAAAAGAAGGGGCAGGAGCATTCAATGCTGCAAAATTGCAGTAGTTAGTTGGACAGTTTAGCCATTCAAGCACCATTTAGAAAGTATTCAAAAATGGGGTGGGTATCCTACAGGCTACAGATTCCAGCATCCTTCATCTGGGCTGAGCAGGAAGCAAAACACAATACAGGTAGTCCTTGACTTACGATCACAATTGAGCCCAAGATTTCTTCTGCTACGTGAAACATTTGTTAAGTGAGTTTGCCCCATTTTACAACCTTTCTTGCCATGGCTGTTAAGTGAATCTGGCTTCCCCATTGACTTTGCTTGTCAGAAGGTTGCAAAAGGGGACCACGTGACCCCAGGATACTGCAACCATCATAAATACGAATCAGTTGCCAAAAGTCTGAATTTTGATCACGTGACCATGGAGGTGCTACAACAGTCGTATGGACACTGGTGATAAGTCACTCTTTGAACTTTGAACAGTCACTAAACAAACTGTTGTAAGGACTACCTGTAGAGCTAATAATTGATCCCAACATTATTTACTATACCTGTCCGTGCCACTCTAGCTTAGCAAGCCATCATGGTTTCTATTCTGCCTTATGTTACCTTTTTTCTTTCTTTCAGCTTTTTAACCAATCTCTTTCTGGAGATCCCATCAGCAAATTACAAACATGATTTTCTTTCTTCTCCATCCTCTGCACCTATTCCCTCTCTTTTGGATAGTTTTGGGAATTAGTTTTCATTGGTTCTCTCTAAGCAATTAAACTATAACATTTGCCTACCAATGTGTAGAATGAGCAAGGAGATTGCCTGATTCTTTGCCCTACCTAAACCATTCATTAAACGTTTCATTTATTCTCACTCATGCTTCGCCCTCCATCCTATGCCACTTTTCTCACATTCGGCAAGCAAACTTCAACTCTATATTTGACAAGGAAAAAAAATCATTACGTCAAGGCTATTCACTAGCATACACTTTCACTAAATCAACAAGCATAAAATACACCTTCTTTCTCACATGCATACATTTCTTGGTGACTTGATGAAGAGCTAGAGTGTGATCGGCATAACCTGCCAGCATAAAGCTGTCTGAAATTCCCAAATTATGCTCAGTGCTATCTCTCCAACCCTTTCTATCAGAATTCTTCCAACAACAGGTCAGACATGTTTATCAAGGTAATAAAGCTGTAGTTTTACCCTCAATTATTCTTGCTACTACCTATTGTATAAAGCAGTGATGGCGAACCTTTTAGGGACTGAGTGCCCAAACTGCAACCCAAAACCAATTTATGCATCGTCGGGTGCTGGGTGGGTGTGGCCTATTGGCTGGGTGTGGCCCATTGGGTGGGCGTGGCTGCAGTGGTAACGGCAGACTGGGTGGGACTAAAAAGTTCAATCAGTCAATTCCAACTTTGCAAGATCTTTTTTCCCCACAAGAAGTTGAAATTGACTGATTGATTGAACCTTTTTTTTTTTTTGCACATGGCGGTGGAGGCCTAAAGCGAAAAGGTTTTATAAAACCCAGCTGAAGGCCTAGGACTGGGGCAATGGCGCGCGTGCCCACAGAGAGGGCTCTGAGTGCCGCCTCTGGCACCTGTGCCATAGGTTCACCACCATTGGTATAAAGGAACAATAACAGCAATCTTTCACTCATCAGGCCAGGCACAGGTACAGTCTATGGAAGTAAATTCATTGTTAAGCAAATTGCATTGCAACTATATAAGCAAAATCACGTTTTTATTTATTTAGCATATTTATGTAGGAAAGGGATAGGAACCAACCACCAGGAGGTCTTTGTGTGTTTGCTGCATCACCTCTAAGGTTGCTCTCATGCAAGGATAGGAAAAGCTGACCCCCAGACTTGTTTGGGTGTGCACAGTGGAATAACTCCTTAACACATTTCAGAGGGATTTAAGCTGGTGGCTTCTGTTAACAATAAATGTCACACTTTCCCCCACCGTGTTTTAATAAAATAATACCACTGCTGAAATTAGCTATCTGCATGGTGGTCCAGGCCCAACAGGAAAGAAGAAAAATGCACCTCAGTATACCTTCCAATGAATGTATTTTAGAACTGTAGCAGGAGCCAAACCCTAAATTATTTCCTCAGTGTGTGAGCCCATTATGCGGGCTTTTGCAAAGGTACACAACCATGGCATTCACAAGCTTCCTATGCATTGCTTTTAATCTGACTTTTGAAAGAGAGAATAAGTTTCTAAAAGTCGGTAGAAAATATGTCCCAGATTCCAACTGGACATTGCCAGTCACTGGATGGGGCAGATTCATTTAAAAATAAAAAAAGAATTTGTTTGAACCTTTTTCTAGTTTGTTTTTCCAAGTCCTACGGGAGAAGATTGGCAGCCAGAAAAAAAAAAAAAATCCTTTTTTAAGTGGTATTTAATTTACAGCTGTGGGAAAGACAACATGCTCTGCTAATTTACTTATTTTTGTTTTTGTATTAAAAATTATTTGTCGTGATGAAGATAAATTTTTAACATACTCTGTGTTAAGAGACAAACTTCATCTAGCAGATGTAACCCATTAGCAATATTTATAGTCACAACATTGTTGGATCCAATGTTGTTTGGATCAGCAGCTTTCAGCATCTGAGACGCTTGAGACACTAGAACAGACATGTCAAACTCGCGATGTCACGTGATGTCGTGCAATGTATTGTGACGATTTGCCATTGCCGGCAATGGGGTGGGCGCGGCTTCTGGATGATGTGTCCGGTTCGCAGGCCGGCAGTTTGACACCCCTGCACTAGAACAACTTTTGTATTCCTTTAAAATTAAAAAAAACCCTATTAGTTTTTATAGATATTTGTTATCAATAAACCAATTTGATATGAATGAAATGAATGGAATAATGATTAGGGGTTCCTGTATGGTCTTGACAATGGGAGGGTTTTTTAAGTTCAAATTAGCCAAGAGTTATGGGGCACCTCAACACAGCAACTGTTTTCAGAAGGAATAACTATTTACTGTATAGCATTTGCCAATCCAGTATTTTTTATACTGAAATGGAGAACCAGTTTGGTACTGTATAGTGGTTAAGATACCAGACTAGAACCAAGAAACTGTACATTCTAAATTCTAAATCCTACCTTTTGATTTTCTCCATTATTTCTTTGGGGAAATATATTTGCTTTTTTAAATATCCTTAAAAATATTTCCTTCTCTGGGGAGGATGACTTCCCACATTCATTGTGTATTCTATGTATTCAAAATGGACAGTGATTAATATATAGGTATGTATATAGGTATATATATGTATGTATATAGTATGTGTATATGTGTGTTATGTGTGTGTATGAGCAGATATATATTTTCTTTTGAGGGCAGGCAACATAATTTCATTTTTAATGTGTGCCACAGTAAAAATGACAATAAAGGTTATCTTATCTATCTTATCTTATTTCACTGCTACCTGTTTTGAATAGCTTGGCATTTCCCTAAGACTCCAGCAAAATGAGTTCTTGAAAAATGAAGGCAAGGTAATTTCAGATTGTTTCAATTTAATAAACACCACAACAAATTGAACAACAAAAATAAAAAGCAGGGGAGAAGAAAGAAAGATGCACTTGTTTTTAAAAAGCTACAAGGCTTCATATTTTTCATTGCACTAGAGAAGAGTCGGTCTGGCTGAATTGCTGTATGCTTCAACAAAACACCTATTAAATCAGAAAGAGCAAAAGTAGCATTTTAGATGCCATGCCTGCCTGCCTACCTTCTTTTTTTGGGGGGGGGGGGGAGAATGGAAACAGTGCATAATTTCTCCATTATGGAAAAGGCTGCTGAAATGTCTGTGTTTTTTTTTTATTAGGTGTGATGTTTATATTTACTTCTGGAAAGCAAATTGCCTTTCATTGAGTGAATGACAACTCTGATTGACATTACACTTTGATAAAATGGGAGATTAACACAGGAAGGAAGTCACCTTATTTATAAAAATTGAGCAATCTAAGCCCCATTATCTCAGACAGCTCCCTAGCTTCCTTTTTGTAATCTAGAGATTTCCCTGACTAAATATTAATTTGCCAATATTTTGAAGTGGAAAATAGCCAGAAACTATCATGGAAGTTCCAAAACAGGCTTAATGCATTTAAAAAAAAAAAACACAAGTAAAAATCCCACTGTGCATAAAAATCTACAAAAAAGGGGACATTTTAGCCTCACCCTGAGATTAGTGCCTTTACCTTTTTTGCATCTTAATTTTGCTCACTGTGACTACTGTTATCACCAAAAGAATTTGTGAAACTTACCAGCCAGCAAAAAGTTGTTGACTTCTATATATATTAATTCACCGATTATGCACCATCAAATCTTAATAAACCCATAGTGACCACATAGATAGATATCTTTAATTTTTGAAATGGACATTTGGCTAAAATAGTGCTTGTGTCCCTTCTATGGGATTACCTTGTAAACTTCCTGATGCCTAAGAAACATTTCAAAGCTTTGTTCAACTATGTATGCATATTATGCTGCGTATCTTAACCATTCACATATATTTTTTACTATATTATCATTAGCTTTCAGAAAATAAGGAGAAAAATGGCTCAAATAAGGCCCTTATTAAGTACAAGAGGCTTCAACTTACATCCATTCATTTAGCAAACAACCCAAGACACAATAGTACTGAAAAAAGCCCATTGAAAGGGACAGAACTATTAATGAAAAAAAAGAATGAAAAGTATTTGGCACCAAAGAAATTATGCTTTTGGGAGAGACTTTCCAAAAGTCTCTTTCTCATCTCATGAAAAGAATTATTCAATTGCTATCGCTGCAGTGTACGCAACATAAATAATCATGTGATTAACAAGTGGAAATTTGAAACATATGTAAACAATGGCTCACATTGGCTGCTGGCATGAGAAGTTTGATTTAGTTGGAAATCCTGCAGAATAGCTCTCTGAAATGAATGCATTAACATGTACATTTCAAATGCATCACGCCTCGTATTAGAGGATTTCCAGCTGTATTATATTTTGTGTCTTTGAAAATTAAAAATAAAGCAGTAGGGCTATACTGGGGAAATGCAGGATTTATAACTTCATAATTTCTAATGTACCATCTGTGGTTCTGCAACATCAATTAGCAAGTACATATTTTAGAACATTTCTATTGAGATGGAGGAAAATATCTTTACAAGAATGTAGAGTATCTTTAGTTTATTGTATTATTACAGAACCCCAGTAGCAATAAAATAGCATTTGAACAATGAAGATATTCAGAAATGAGGTCACCTGGATTTAAAGTGGTATAGGTAGTCCTTGAGTTATGATTGGTCGCTTAGTGGCTCTTTGAAGTTACAACTGATCTGAAACTAGTATAACTATTTCGAGCTATTTAGCTCTCATCAGCTAGCCATACACTTCTGAGATTCGAACCTGGACCAGTCTCAGAAGAGTATGGCTAGCTGATGAGAGCTAAACAGCTCTAAATAGCTATACTAATTTACCTTTAATTCTTTGTCGGTAAATTTAAATTTAACACACAAATAGTCTGTCGCAGAATGCAACTGCCTGTGAAGGCTCCCAGATTGGGGCTGAAAGGCGAAAACAGAAGCAGTCTGCTCCATCCCATATATGGGGTAGACCAGGTTGCCCTGATAGACTGACTGGTCTCACCGGAAAACACTTATCTGAAAAAGGGGACTTACAACCTGGATTTGAAATTACAACAATCAGGCTCCCTCTGCAGCCACATGACCATACTTCAGGCACTTGGCAACATGGCTGTTTTTAACAGCCATTTGCAGCATCCTGCAGTTATGTGAAAAAATGTACAACAATTTTGCAGGTAACTGGCACTTATTTCTAGTCTTTGGCAAAACTGAGCCTATAGAGTTCATTTAACAACTGTCAAAAAACTGGCCCTTTTTATGACCTTTTCCACATATAATGGTGATTGCCTCCAAAGATCTTTGAAAGATATAGTTCAGTGGTTCTGAGATCACATCTGCCAGTTCCTTCAGAACCTTGGGGTGTAACCCATCTGGTCCTGGTGATTTGAACTCGTCTAGGGTGGACAGGTGCTCATCTACCATTTTCTTGCCTATTTTAACTTGTGTTTCGAATCTGTTTTTTACGGAAGAGAAATAAAAATTACCATAGTGCAAATAGTTATTTGTATGAAGATGTGTTTCATTTCATGTCTTTATCACTGCTGTAATATATCTATACAGTACCTATCACAATAATATACAATAGAAATGCATATGACTACTTTTATGCTACTTGATATTGAGACTGCCAATTAAGTAACTTCCCTATTGATGGATGGATGAATGGATTCCTTTACAAAACCTATATGTCTGCCCATCTCACACATGGTGGCTCTGGGCAGCTTACAGAAATTATCCCATTTCTTACTATGGAAACCATTTTGGTTGGCTTTCTGGTCATACACCTAACTATGGCCTCATGAGTATCAGTGGAATTAAAAGGCAGAGCAGAAAAGAAACTACTCATTCAACCCTGACAAGCCAAGGGGATATTTTACTTCTTGTTCTAAAAGTAGGAATAGATCTAGGCCAGGGGTCTTCAGACCTGGCCCTTTTATGACTTGTGGATTTCAACTCCCAGAATTCCTCAGCCAGCGTGCCTGGCTGAGGAATTCTGGGAGTTGAAGTCCACAAGTCATAAAAGGTTCAAGTTTGAAGACCCCTGATCTAGGCTTTGGGAGCTGACTATCACCCTCCCAAGTGTGTGGTAGAAAGGTGCCGGTGAGATTTGGTAGGTGGGGCATTTACACAAAAGAAAATGTGATGATTGGAATTTCTTTTAAAAGCCAAGAGAGTTTCAAATGAGAGGCAATATCGTGCCCCTGCACTTTTGTTAAGAGCTGGCCAAGAGGATATTTATGAATGTCCTAGTTTTTTTTTTTTACTGCAGTATCCTCTTTGCAGAATCCTTCCTAGATTCAATTCAGTCTGGAGAGAAGACAACTCTTCCCATGGAATTTTAATTAATATCACAGATTTTGATACTGTCAATGCGCCATCTCTAGAGTATAAGGAGCAGATTACTATCTATAAAAATATGTTTTGTCAGGTTACCTACCATAAGTTGTTAAGAATGTGATTTATCAACCACAGTATTTTCATTGGTCTTGAGAACTAAAAGGTAGAACCTGCAAGGCCTTCTGCATAGGATCAGGACCTTAATGGAGCAACTTAGACATGATATATCCCATGCAGCTCAGAACTAAGCTAAATTGCTTAGGGCTTTTAGAATATTACAAACCTATCCTGAATGAAGACAATAAAGCTTGATAGATTGTTAGTTCAAGATGAGAATTTGCAGGTTTCCAACCTTTGATGACATCATTGGATCAGAAGCTTCTAATCCAGGGGTGTCAAACTCGCAAAGTCACGTGACGTGTCGTGACGTATTGTGACTTTTTTCCCATTGCTGGCAATGGGGTAGGCATGGTTTCAGCATGATGCATCCGGCCCACAGGCCAGCAGTTTGACACCCCTGCTCTAATCCCATTCACAGAATTTTCATTAGGACCAATGGTTTTTTTTTTTAAGGATAAGATAAAGTGTTAGATTGCTACATGGTTGGGAAAGCATGCATATTTTGCCCACCAGAGAAAAGAAATTGCGCTTGTAATAATTACCACATCAGTCATTTGTTTTACCTGAAAACTGATTCATAAATGCATATTAATAAGGACTATCATTTCAGTGTGATAACTTCATGACTCATAGTTTTCCTTTTTCAGATCTTTCCATTAAGTAATATATTTAAAGTGAGATGAGCTGATAAGAAATATCCGTAATGTTTCTCCCATGATGACTTTCACTTTATTATTATGTGCCATCAAGTTGGTCCTAATTTTTAGTGATCACATATAGAGACCTCCAGAATGATCTTCTCCAAATTGGATCTTCAGATCTTCCAATGATGCATCAATCACCATTGTCACTGAATCCATTTATTTTGTTACTGGTCATCATTTTCTCTTTCCTTATACCTTCCCCAGAATTACATCTCCCAATTCCAATTAACTTCTGGGTGGTTGACAGAAACCCCCCCTTTTTTTAAAATAATTTTATTGGAAGTTTTAAAAATAATAAAAGATAATAAATTCTGAAGAGAAAAAATGAAAAGACTAGAAACTGCAAGAAAAGAAAGAAAAGAAAGGAAGAGATTAAAGAAAAAAGAAATAATTAAAGAATTGACTTCTAATCTTCATCACAAATGAAGCAAACTTAATATTTCTTCCCTCCTTATAAACTAGCATTCATATAGCTCTTCTTCTCATAGCTTATCCCTTATCCATCTGCAACTTAATAAATCATTAGTGCTTCAATCCAGTTGTCAACAAAAATGTCCATCAAATTATATTTTGTTTTAACCCTAGCCAAATAAATTGGCTTTACATTCCTTGCTTTTGCTTCTAACAACTTAATCTTTGATCCATTCAAATGCTGTCATAGATTTTGATCTTTTCTTCCTTTCTCCAATGTCTGAAGTTGCTTCAAGGCTTTATCCATCTCTTTTGTAAATCCATCAATAAGTTGATATCCAGGTCATTATCTTGGCTTGTCATTTGTGTTTCCACTTTAACTTCCATCTCTACTTTGCAAACCACAATTTCTTTTTTTCTTTTTCTTTTGCTAAATCAGCATAAGCTTGTTTCATCTCTTCATTCTTTCAAATACTTTTCTTTAACAACTTTCTTTTTTTTCTTTTGTAAATAATAACATTCATATTTCTAATAAAGGAGAATATTTGTAGCTCGGGACTGAAATGAGGGGTCCTTGGTATTCTCTGAGCTTGCTTGTTTTCTTGCAGATGTTTTATTACCAAAACTAGGTAACATCATTAGTGCTAGTAAGGAGTGATGTTTGCTGTCAGTTTATATTCTAGTGGCCTGCCTGTCAGTGTTGGTGGGGGTGGTCTTAGAGACTCTTTGGTTAGGCTGTTTGCTGTTGGATTCTTTGGCAGTTTCTTGATTGGACTATTGTTTACTTGATTGTTGGTCTGATGTTAATCTTGGGGTTAATCTATGCTGATCTGGGTGCTGATTGCTGGTGGGGGATGTGCTTGGGTCTTTTTGTTCCTTTTTGAGCTGGGTGATAGTCTCTTTTGCATAGTCTATAGATGTTGTTAATGTCTATGTATCTATTGATGGCTGATTTGTCAGAGTGCCAGGCTTCTAGAAATTCCCTGGCATTTTTTTTTTACTTGACTTGGGCTAGGATGGTCACATTTTCCCAATTGAAGCTACCGTTAAATCTGTCTATGTTGTGAAATTAAAGAATTTTCATCTTGTCTTCTGATTGCTACTTGGTGTTCGTAGATGCGTTTTGCCAATCTTCTGCCTGTTTGTTCTACATAGTGATTGTTGCAGTCCTTACATTGTATGTTGTAGATGACTTCTTGTTTTTATTCTGGGATTGTTGGGTGTTTTGGTCTGCTTAGATTGTTTTGAAGGGCTTTAATTGGCTTGTGTGCTATGCTGATTCCATGTAGTTGTAGGGTGGCTTCTGAGATATTCTTGAGGTATGGCAGTGTAATACTTTTTAGGGTTTGTGTTGGTTGTGCTATATTGGGTTGAGGGATCAGGGACTTTGTGATAAAGTTGTGTGGTTATCCTTTTTGTTGTACCACTTTCCAGCTGACTAGCTCAGCATCAGTTGGAAACTGATCAAAGAGAGAAGCAACCTAGAACTAAGGAGAAATTTCCTGACAGTTAGAAAATTAATCAGTGGAACAACCTGCCTCCAGAAGTTGTGAACGTTCCAACACGGGAAGTTTTTAAGAAGAGACGGGACAACCATTTGTCTGAAATGGTTTAGGTGGACTAGAAGACCTCCAAGGTCCCTTCCAGCTCTATTCTATTCTATTCTATTCTGTTCTGTTCTGTTCTGTTCTGTTCTGTTCTGTTCTGTTCTGGTCTAGTCTAGTCTAGTCTAGTCTAGTCTAGTCTAGTCTATTAATAGCTGAGCCATCGTGTTCCATAAGAAAGATTATGTGTAAACTAATAAAAAACTGATTGTGTTCTTTTATATCTTTTTACATCTTTTACATCTTTCTTGAACTAATCCTGACACTATCATTCCAGTTCAGACAGTTTAATCATAAAAACTGGTAGCTACTAACAGTTCTAGTACTAATAACGTAGCAGATATTTTCTTCCCTCTCTAGATTTTAAAAAAAATATTGTGTAACAACCCTGTTAGTATTTTTTATTGAGAAAAAAATTGAAAACAACTGGTTCTTTTCTCTCTTCAAGATAAATAAATGAAAAGGGGATGGTTTCATATTTTAAATCCCTCATTCTATAGCTGAAACCCCAAGGTGATGACTATGTACATGCCAGCAATATCAGTAGAAGACCATATCAGTTCTACTCCAGATTATATTATGTTTAATTTCTTACTGGGAGGGTAGTTTCCTGGTTTTACTAATGCACTTTTGTACATACTCTACTGCCTAAAGGAGAGGAGTCAACTCTAAATAAGTGATTCAGTAAAACAGCACCGAATGAACCAAGTGAGTTTTTCCCAGCTGCATGGCAAAATGAGATTGCAACTTAACCTCTGAACACAAGAGTTAGCATTGATTTTCTGTCATTATTGGATGGCAAGAGAACTTGGCAAGAGAGGAAAATTAGCTGGATCATTTAGAATTTTAAAAAATGACCTTAGAGACAGGAAATCACCCAGAAATAAAATGCAAAAGTGTGCACAGCCAGATGTATATTAATTTCATACCAATAGTCAGGTCCACAGGTCCACATGTGAAGGTTCAATTAAGCTGATTTATTGCTAAAAGCCTATGCACAGGAATCTTCTCAACTAATGGTCAGCTCCAGGTTAGAGTTAGATATGGCTCAATAGAATTCAAGGGAAGGTTAGAATTTATTCACTTGTAGCTATGTAGGGAGTCTAGGCTAATCCCTCATTTTACTCCACTTCCAAGTTCTTCCATTTCTTCTCCAACACTGTACCAAAAGAGCAAACTTTAATTAATAATGGTAATATGCAAACTACGAGCAACCTTTAAGCTATGTCACTTTATCTATGTTTGATATGAATAAGATGGCAGCATTTTGAGATGATTGAATAGACCATACCAACTTTAGTCTGTAATTATTTATGTCACATTTTTGAATGCTCTGAAAGTTAAACATATAGACACCCCTGTTATGTCAGACAGAAATTTGTTGTGGTGGCGAGTATCCTGTGTCTGAGAATCTGGGAGCTCTCATGTTCGTTCATTAATTAATTAATTTTTAAATTAATTAATTCATTCTTTCAAATGATATGCTGCCCATCTCACTCTGCAAAGTGACTCAGGGCAGCTTATAATTAAAACAGAAATTGATGTGTCCTGACATGGCTATGGAAGCATCTGTTAAATGGATGACTAGGCCTAGTGGTTCATGCATGGAAGTAAACAAAGAATAAAATCAAACAGCAAACTACCTCAAAATTCTCTATTGCAAGATGTTTTATTTTTTTCCCCAGAGTTACTCCCCACTGTTGAGGTCTTCTTCAGTTTTTCTCTTGTTACATACTTAACACTCATATCATCTTCCCTTGACCTAGTTACAAGGAAAATACAATTCCCACAAACAATTTTCCTATTTGTATAAAATGCTGGAGGGCAAGTTTGAGGTTTAGGATGTAGTATCTAGTCTTTAGTCATATAATCAAGGAATTAATAAGCAATAAGTGAGTTACTACATTTAATAAAAAAATTTTTGCCAAGCTGCTTCCTGTCCTGAACTTGTTAATAATACTGTATATTGCATTATATTGGATGCTTGGAACTAACTACATACTAATATGACTCAGCATACAGATTTTCATGCCAATCATTAGGATTGAAGTTACAGTTAAAGTTCCTACACTTTCTACTGATATCTTTTACTTGAATCCAGTTTCCATGATCAGCCAGTAACTTTCCATCAGAAAAAATAAATACAGTTGGTATGAATCATTCATTTGATTTCTAACAATACTATGTAACCATTCCAGTTCATACGAGTTATACAGGTAATCCTCAATTTGAGGATTTGATCCCAGAATTATAGGTTGAGTCATGCCAATCATTGACAGGTCACCACATGACTGTGCCTGATTCAATGATCTTTTTTGCAGCGGTTGTTAAGTGAATCCATTGTCCACAATAGCTATTTCTTGCCAGAAGCCAGAAGTAAACCATCATAAATAGATGGGGAACTCATCAAATTTGCAGACAACACCATGCTGGCAGGAAGAGCCAATACTCCAGAAGGTAGGCTTAAGATATAGAAGGATCTTGACAGACTTGAACATTGGGCGCTATCTAACAAAACGAAGTTCAGTGGTGAAACAAGTAAGGTTTTATATTTAGGCAAGAAAAACCAAATGCACAAGTATAGTATAGGTCCGTGGTGGCGAACCTATGGCACGCAGAGCCACTCTCTGTGGGCACGCGCGCCGTCGGCCCAGTCCTAGGCCTTCAGCTGGGTTTTATAAAATCTTTTCACTTTAGGCCTCTGCCGCCGTGCGCAAAAAAAAGAGGTTCAATCAATCAGTCAATTTCAACTTCTCGCGGGGAAAAAAAAGATCTCACAAAGTTGGAATTGATTGATTGAACTTTTTAGTCCCACCCAGTCTGCCATTACCACCGCAGCCACGCCCACCCAATGGGCTACGCCCACCCAGCACCTGAAGATACATAAGTGGGTTTGGGGTTGCAGTTTGGGCACTCGGTCTCTAAAAGTTTCGCCATCACTGGTATAGGTGGTACCTTTGTCAATAGTAGCAACTGTGAGAGGGATCTCGAAGTCCTAGTGGACAATCACTTAAATATGAGCCAGCAGTGTGCTGCAGCTGCCAAAAAAGCCAACACAGTGCTAGGCTGCATTAACAGAGGGATAGAATAAAGATCACATGAAGAGTTAATACCCTTTACAATAAGGCCACACTTGGAAAACTGCATCCGGTTTTAATCACCACGATGTAAAAAAGATGTTGAGACTCTAGAAAGAATACAGAGAAGAGCAACAAAGATGATTAGGGGACTGGAGGTTAAAACATATAAGGAACAATTGCTGGAATTGGGTATGTCTAGTCTAATGAAGAGAAGGACGAGGGGGGTCATGATAGCAGTATTCCAATATCTCAGGGGCTGCCACAAAGAAGAGGGAGTCAAGCCATTCTCCAAAGCACCTGAAAGCAGGACAAGAAAGCAATGGATGGAAACTAATCAAGGAGAGAAGCAGCCTAGAACTAAGGAGAAACTTTCTGACAGAACAATTAACCTGTGGAACAACCTGCCTCCAGAAGCGGTGAATGCTCCAACACTGGAAGTTTTTAAGAAGAGACTAGCCAGCCATTTGTCCAAAATGGTATAGGGTTTCCTGCCTGAGCAGGGGGTTGGACTAGACCTCCAAAGTCCTTCCAACCTCCTCCTCCTCCTCCTCCTCCTCCTCCTCCTTCTTCCTGTTGTTATTGTTGTTGTTGAATCTGGGTTGTATCCTGGGAAGATCTGCTGTAAATTTGAACTCTCGCTATATGAACTGTCGTAAGTCGAGGACTACCATACTGATACATGTGTCAGTTTCATCAACACTGCAGTTCAGAATGGTAGCTTGCTAGGAATGTTTGCAGCAAAAGAGAGAGTTGTAGCCATTGTGCAGCGTGAGCATCAAAGAGGCATGCATTCAAAAGAGATAAAATAGTGGATGTGGCAGAGCAATCAAAACCACATGACTTTGCACACGTACGCATCATCAGTGTCTATACCAAAGCAGCCTCAATCATGTCATTACAATTGCCGTCATGACATTTTGGATCCCTGCCCTGCTGATGCTGCTGAGGCATCCTTCTTCAATACATTAAGCATTTGCTTAGTGACACATGGATGAAGTTTTGAGTTGAAAATCCTACATACTTGGCTTAAGAAGCATTGAAAGGATTATAATATAAAACTGGAATGGGATATAGCTGGCAGTGGGACAGCTATGACTCAAACAAAATGACTTCGGTTTTTAATCTCAACTGCAAAATGCTAACACTCAACAAAAACAGGGAACCTCGAGGAATAATAATTTATTTTAAAGGTTCAAAACAAGCTGTAGAAGCAAAAGATAGTAATTTCAAGCAGCATTAAGTATAAACAACTCAAGTAAGAATACTCTAAATGAAAGCTCAGCAATCTACTCTTGCTTGTATTATCACACAATCATGCAACAACACTAAGGTATTTTACCATTGGTGCAGTTATTAGACAAAGAGTAAAGGTAAAAGGTAAAGGTTTCCCCTGTGCAGTTGTGTCCAACTCTAAGGAGTGGTGCTTGTCTCTGTTTCCAACAGAGCTAGAGAGCTAGAGTTGTCTGAAGACATTTCCATGATCATGTGGCCAGCAAGATTATACACCAAAGTGGACAGAATGCTGTTACCTTCTCACCAAAGTGTTACCTACTTATCTACTTGCATTTGCATGCTTTCAAGCTGCTAGGTGGACAAGAACTGGGGCAAGGAACAGGACTTACCCTGTTGTGCAGTGCTCGGGTCTCAAACTTGGGCTGTCAGCTTTCCAGATGACAAGCTCAGTGTCTTTAACCACTCAGCCATCGTGCCCCCTTATGAAGGGATAGCATTTATTTAATCTGGAAACACTGATTCAGAAAACAGATTCAAATGTTCTTATCAATACATGACCAACCCCCAAAATAGGTCAAATCATAATTTTTTATTTATACTGTAGAACTTGCCTGAGCATATATTTATCACTAAATTTCTACATCACTCAACTTACTGTGTTTCCCCGAAAATAAGACCCGGTCTTATTTATTTATTTATTTTTGCCTCCAAAAGAGGTACCAGGTCTTATTTTGGGAGGGGGTCTTTTCCACTCATCTCACGGCGATGGCACCGACAGTCCCGCCCAGCCGGCCCATTTCTTCTGTGTCCGAAGGAGCAGAGTCATTCTGCAGCTGAGAACGGAGCTCCGGTCTGCATTTCACAGTCAAAGGCCTTTCTGGAAGACCACTGCAGCCGAGAACTGAGCTATGGATTGAATTCATAGCTCGGTTCTCGGCTGCAGTGTCCTTCCAGAAAGGCCTCTGACTGCGAAATGCAGGCCTGGGGATGCTGCAGAAGAAGTGGGCCAGTGAGGAGTGGCCTGGCTACAAGGTAAACAGGTACGTGGTGCGTGGGGCAGCTCCATAACTCCACCCCCCGCCCTAGCTTGATTTTTAGGTGTGCACCTCACCCCAAAACTAGGACTTATTTTGGGGGTAGGGCTTATATTAGGGCCACCCCAAAAAAATCAAGCTAGGGCTTATTTTTGGGGTAGGTCTTACTTTCAGGGAAACACGGTACCTTAGTGACACGTGGTTTTTTTCTAAAAAATATTGTCTCTTGCTGAGAATTTGGTAGGCAAAATAAGTACTTGGTGATAGTGAAGTGTGTAGATACTGCCTGGATTTTCCAGTCATTCTTCAGCAATCTTAACTAAGAGGCCTAATACATTTCTAGTACAGCTTCCTTTCAGAGATTCTGAGTGTTCATTAAGAAATCTTAGCATGTGGTCAAACAGCGGGAAAAGACTATCAAGCTTCCTTCTTAAATTAAGATATTAACAGAACAGAATAACAATGCTGGAAGAGACCTTAGAGGTCTTCTAGTCCAACCCCCTGTTCAGGCACGTGGAGCAAACATTTATTTAAAGACATTGAGTCTGAATCATTGATTGAAGTTAGTGCTAGGCAGAAATAGTCTCCTGTGCTTTTTAAAAATCAGTTCTCATTTGCTTTGATAAAGTTGCTTTGGAAATTCCTTCAAAGGAGAATCAAATTTCAGAGAAAATCTTAAGGGCTGAGGGTGGTGCATTGATTTACTGTAGCTCTAGAGTGACCAAAGGTTAGATATGAGCATTTTGTTTCTCCATTAGTCTGAATGTCTTCTGGTTCCCAGTGCTTCTTTTAAATTGTAGTCTAGCGCACAGCATAAATGGAAGATCTTATATATATAAAGGCAAAGCTGAAGGAAGTATAAAAATGCAGAATCTGGCTATGTCATCATTAACTTAAAAACTATAGCCACAATCAAAAGGAAAACAACATCAGGCAAAACATGAGAGAGAATTTTCCCCTGTCTCTTCGAGTTTGAATACTTCTTTTATTTGTTCACTTCTGAGAGGAAATAGGAAAAAGTGGGTCATAACTGGAAAAGTAAGTGAAGATAAAATGCCATATCAACAAATTTTGTACATTTAAAATAACTGAATTTTCAATTCTTATTTTTTTGAAAAAAAAAAGGTTTAATTCATGTCCAGAATAGATTTCCTTAATCTAGAATCAGATGCATAATAAAAATATTAAGGAGAAATGTTCAGATTAACTTTCTAGTGTAATTTAGAGGTTCCACAATATTAAGTATTACCATTAATCAGATTGGGGTAGTGGTTAAGGTTAAAAAGTGGGAGACTGGGAATTCTAGTCCTGCTTTAGGCACAAAGCTAGCTGGATAGTGTTGGGCCAGTTCCTCTCTCTCTCTCAGCCTGGGAAGCAGACAAGGGCAAATCTCATCTGAAAAACTTTGCCAGGAAAACTGCTAGGACTTGTTCAGGAAGTTGCCAGGAGCCAACACTGATTTGGAAGAAGGAGACGGTCTATACGTCCATACTTAGCATGGAGGAAAAAAAGTAAAATTGTGGAGCAAAGTTGTTTTTTGTTGTACTAGTTTAATGAAAAGAAGGACTACGAGTGATATGATAGCAGTGTTCCAATATCTGAGGGGCTGACACAAAGAGGGGGGCAATCTATTCTCCAAAGCACCTAAAGGCAGAACAAGAAACAAAAGATGGGAACTAATCAAGGAGAGAACCAACCTAGAACCAAGGACAAATTTCCTGATAGAACAATTAATCAGTGAAACAACTTGCCTCCAGAAGTGGTGGGTGTTCTAACACTGGAGGTTTTTAGGAAGAGATGGTATATAGGATTTCCTGCTTGAGCAGGGAAATGGACTAGAAGTCCTCCAAGGTCCTTCCAACTCTATTATATTGTATATCACAAGACTAGAAGCAGTAGGAGAAAATGGCAGAGAAAATTGCAGTGGGCTAGGCACTAATAGAGGTAAGGTAACATAAAGAGTTGTTCAACAACAAAACATCTTACTACAGAGATTGCTGGACTCCCCTTCACTAAAGGCATTTAAGCCCCGAGGAGTGGGGAGGTGTACAACCTTAGTAACTTTAAGACTTGTAGACTTCAACTCCCAGTATTGTCCAGCCAGCTATACTTACAAATGCTCAAATTGTGTCCTCAGTCGCAGATACCATATTGTGCAGCAGCTGGACAATTAGTTGATTAAACTAATTGAGTTCCATATATTTCATCTTCCTTAACTTTTTTCCCCAAAAATTGCTAAAACCAAATTGCTTAGCCTCCTCATAGCAATGTATCAATATTCTATTCTTCTGGTTTGTTTCCAAGCACAGAATCGTAGAAACTTCTATCATTAGATTGCCTTGCCCTTAGCAAATTCCATACTTCTGTTTTGCAACTTTACTTTCTTCCAGTTGCTTCAACAGATCAGAAATGAGCATATGGATTCCCAGTGCATCAGGTTTTTCTATGCGCTGCATCTCCTCCATGATCTGTGTCAAAAGGAGAGTGTTAGCTCCTGAGAAAAACATCACAAAGATTTGTAATTCATCATCCCCTCCTCTGAGTTTTTCATGGTTTGAAAACTCAGAATATTAGCTACAATGGAAAATTACACCATAGAATCACTCTTCATACCACGGATTCATTTGCGCCCAGTCTTATTGCTGATGGTTGCTGATGGTAACCCAAGGAATAGATCAGCAATAACAGTTACTTCCTTAGCATATTAATAGTAGCTCTGGTTAAGGCACTTGCCCTTTAAGTGTGGGTTTCTGTGTGTGTTTATGCACTCATTTACATTGAAATGTTTACTAATAGAGAAACAGTGTTTCTGGCTTTCTTTGCTTACATTTGTTTTAATTCAAGGTTAGATGCGATTTGGTTCCACTGAAAATTGTAATTAACTTCTACCTTATCACTAGCAACTAGATATCTATCTACTTATAGCCTACCTATGTTATTTACATTTCTTCAGTTGCAATTCATGTTTATAAAATCAGGTTGAATCACAGTGTATCCATGATTATGTTAAAAAAAAAGGGAAGAAAGGAAATTATTGTTACCAGATTATCATATTATCATTGACCAAAACTCTCCACTTCTCAATAAACTCAAATGTGCCAAAATTAAACTTACATCACAGATGTTTAATCAAGAAGTGGTATATTAGAGTTATTGTAACTTCTCCAAATGTATATATTCATAAAGTGACATGATGAGAAATATCAACTGTGAGTTTCATGGTCAATAAATATTCAAGCTTTTTCTATGAATTGTAATTTTATCAATGTTCTCCCTCAATTTTATCTGTTTCTTTTTACCCTTGAGATACAGAACATTTTCATACATCAAGCTGCCAATGAAGCTTTAGAGGTGAACTTCCATCCTTAGAGGAGAAAAATACAACAGACAAGAATATTAACAATAGAAGTTCCTATAGCAATGGAAACTTTAAGGGTCAAAAAGTACAAAGCACACAGAGTGGGAATCTTTAGAGTAAATCTATTGAAAAAAGTAGGAGCTTGGAGCCATCACTTCTAGTCCTGGAAATAACACTTGTTCTAATGGTTCCAGACTTTAATTGTGGCTTCGTCCTGCTGAATCAGTCCATTTTTTCCCATAGAAAGCAAAACCGAACATCTCAAGTAAAATAAAATACAAGCATCACAGCATGAAGTAAGCTTTATTCAAACAGTTGAAGTTGATTCATACTTGAGTATTCATCACAACTATGCACACATGTGAATGGGACAACACAGGACACCATCTTTCATGTTACTTCATGTTAAATACATTGGAATAATTAGATTTAAGTTAGGTTAGGCCTTATGTTCTATTGTCAGGCATCAAGTATATCATAATTAATAAATCATAGGGGAAAAACTAATGTGCAGTTCAGATGAGTCAAAATGTAAAAATGTAGTAATAGCTTTGTCTGAATAATGGGTCTAGCATTCCCAGGCAACCCTATAGTGCTCTTTGTGTTCTATTATTACTATACATTATTGCTATTGCCATTATTAGTCTATATCTAGAACTATTTGAATGACTACTGCTCATGCTTTCAACTCTTCTCCTTTGGGGAAATAACAAGCATTAAAAAACCTAATTTCCCCCACTTCTTTGCACAGAGAATTGAAGTTGCTGCCCTCCAGGTGAGCAAGGGAGAAGTAGTACATGACAAAATTATATAAATGTTTTAGATAAAATAAAGTATAATCCCCTTTTCCTCTTGCTTTTGAACATTCAAAACATCTGTAAATAAGTAGCTATTTCTCAGATCAGATTGAATCATTCTGTATCAGCCAAGAAACTGAATCAGCTTTGCTTAATTGTTTTGGTCTCAATCCTATTTACAATTTGGAACCCCAGATGAAACAGATGATGAAAAAGCTGCAGATCAATATTGCACTAATAAAGCTTTAGAAGTTGTGGGCAAGCTCGACTAAATCATAATGAGTTGGTGAAAAATAATTATTTTGCTACAGATCCAATTCACTTATTTGAGGGGCTATCAGCCGCATTCAAAATGGATGCCTTGGCAAGCTTTTGATAACACCATTAGGAACATAATAGAGCTTACATGTCTACAGGAGTTCTCAACCTTGGCAACTTTAAGACTTGTGGACTTCAACTCCCAGAATCCCTCATCCAGCTTTGCTGGCTGAGGAATTCTGGGAGTTGAAGTCCACAAGTCTTAAAGTTGCCAAGGTTGAGGACCCCTGCCTTAGTATTTTACTCATCATAAAAATTGTCTATTGTGGGGTATTTTTTTTACCCCCATAGATTAGCGGAAGGAAAGATCAAATAGGGCTCAATGGAATTATTGAGAGACTTTGGTTGGCAACAAATTAGATTTCACCTTTAAAAAAAAACATCCAATGGATGATTATGATTTGATTCTTGCATTTCTGATGTGCTATGGTGGTTAGGCACAACCAAATTCAAGTAAACCTTCAGCTGTTGAAACACATGACTTTTGGGCAATTCCTGTCCTTCAGTGTTTTTTAATTTAATTTAAACCATCTCCAACAATTTGTGTGTGATGCAGACTACCTTAATCGGTTGACTTCCAGATGTGTTGGACTGCAGATTCCATAATTCCACAATTGGGTGTTATAATTCAGGATATAATTCAACTTCCACCTGAATAAACACCAGGAGAAATCTGATAAAAGTTGAGTACATGGCTCTCATGATGCAACCTGGTAAAGAGATAGGTCTGAAGCAGCTGAAAGGATCTGAATGTCATGTATTCAGCACTGAATGAAAACAAATAGATTTCGGAGTGTTGGCAATCAATGGAAATATTTTTGAGTTCAAGATGGGCATCTTAAATTTTTTGTATTAGACAGAAAGTCAGATTAAATAGAGAAAGGGAGGGGAGTTTTTCACTTACAAAAACAAAGCATGTCCTTGACCTCTTCATTTTTCATTTTCTCTGTGTATTACAGATTCCTTTTACTGTATTTCATGTTCTTTTCCTCCACCAATTGTTCACATTTTGCTGCCTTGCTTAAAGAGACAAAGGAGCCTTTAATTTAGGCTGCTTAAATTAAAAAGTCATGCTATCAATATTTACCTGGTTTATTTCTTTGAGAATAGATGCCCCAGATAAAGGACAATATACTGCTGCATAATTATTGATTTGAGGCCAAATTTAAATTTAAAGGGTATTTAAAGGACCACCTCTACCATCAGGTACAGCAGAAGAGATATGTTTAGGATGTTTAGGATCCCGTCGGCAAAGGAGTTACACCTGGTGGGACTTATGGGGACAGACCTTTTTTGCAGTGGTGTCCACCCGGTGGAACACCATTGGTCCTAAGGTGAGTCTGGCCCTACTCTTGACATCTTTCAATAATAATAATAATAATAATAATAATAATAATAATAATAATAATAATAATAATAATAATAATAATAATAATAATAATAATAATAATAATAATAAAGTTGGAAGGGACCTTGGAGGTCATCGAGTCCAATTCCCTGCTCAGGCAGGAACCCTACACCATTTCAGACAAATGGCTGTCCAGTCTCTTCTTAAAAACTTCCAGTGTTGGAGCATTCACGGCTTCTGGAGGCAGGTTGTTCCATTGGTTAATTGTTCTAACTGCCAGGAAGATTGTGTTAACAAGCTTGGTGATATCAAGATAATAGTAAAGTAGTGAGGTGGCTGCATTGCCTTTAACATCAAATCTCTTCTAATTGTAGAACATTTTTTAATATTACTTATTTTATGATTTGTTTTATATTGTGCATTGCCCAGAATTACATCTTGTGAGATGAGTTGCTATATAAATCTGATATAAATAAAAATAAACACATAGAGGTAATAATGGGATATGTGCCCAACTTTCCTGTTCCTTAAAACACTGCAGTGGTATCATACATTTTTAATTTAGTTTTCTGCAATTTTACAGAGCTGTATGAAAATGCAGAATGGAAGCTTTGTGTTGAATGCAGTCTGTATCCTGCAGTTCTCATCAAAACTGAGTGGGTTGCTTGCTCCTGGGTGAAATCATGTCCATATTGCAGAAAATAAATTATAGATTTTAATTGTATGAGGATTTTTTTTTTAATTATAATGAGTCATTTTCAGGGCACTGAAAGGAAGGTTAAAAAATTATAAATTAATACATGAGAAGTAATAAATAGTATTTCTTAATTTTGTCCACTAAAATAGATACATAAGGATAATATACAAATTGAACAAAAGTTGCCATGATAAAAAAAAATGTTCCACATAAAAAGAACATAAACATTGCATAAATCTCGATAAACTTTGGGGGCTCAGTGTTCTCTGAGGTTGGTTGTTTTCCTGCAGATGTTTTATTGCAAGGCAACAGTAGTGAATGGAAGAGTGAAGTTTGCAGGAGCCCGGCATTCTGACAAAACAGCCCTCAATAGAGGATTAGAGGTAGACCTCACATTGATTGATTGATTGATTGATTGATTGATTGATTGATTATGTGCCATTTACACCATTAGCAATCACACAGATATTCTCCATGACAATCTGTACCTAATCTTTCAGGTCTTCCATGAAAGTGCTGATGACAGTGGTAATGAGCAACATGGACAAATTCCATGACAGACTCCATGATTCTTGTTCCTTTATTATTGAACGGTGATCCTAAAAGGAAGAAGCTATCTATCACTTTATCTTCATTTTTATCCTGCCTTCATTATTTTCTATAAATAATTCAATGTGTCGAACATACCTAATACCCCTTCCCCCTCCTATTTTATTCACCACAACAACAACCCTGTGGTATGAACGAGGCTAATACAGAGCTAATGGCCTAAAGTTACCCAGGCAGCTTTTATGCCTAAGATGGAACTAGAACTCACCATCTCCTGGTTTCTAGGCTGATGCCTTAACCACGAGACCAAACTGGCTCTCACTATTTCATTATCAATTCCAAATACCTGTCATTAGTTTGATCTCCTTTATATTTAATTTTAGTCCCCTTTTTAAAAAAGTACTCCTAGTACTTCTAGTACTAGAATTTACAAATTCTTGCATTTTTGCCTATTAGAGTAGTGTCATCAGCATAACACAGCTTATTGCTGTTTCTTCCTCCAATTTTAAAGCCACTCTCATCTCCGTTGAACCCAGATTCCCTCAATATATATCCAGTATACTGTGCATGGTTGAATAAATAAGAGGCGAATACAGTGGCTTTGTTTCATTCCTTTGGCAACCTGGAATCAGTCTGTTTCTACATGTGTTGTCCATATTGTGGCTGTTCTGGGATTCCCATTTTTCTAAGCATATTCCACAGCTTTATGTGACTGAGAGAATTTAAGGCCTTTGTAAATCAACAAAGCAAATACTGTTTATTATTTTTTGGGGTATTTTTTGGCTTTCTCAATTATCCTGCATGTTGGATAATGTCCAACATGCAGGATAATTGCATGTTCTCAATTATCCTGCATGTTGGATAATGTCCAACAATGTCTCTTGTTCCTTGTTTTTTTTCTAAAGCCATTTAAATGATGTAGCTAAAGATCAAGGAAGGAAACAAACAGCCTGGAGCATATTATCCCTAGCAGCCACTACTCAGATAAATGGGAAATAGAACAAATAAAAATCAGGGAAGAAAAACTGTCCTAATTAAGGCACCATCAAGGAAGAAATCAACCAACCATTTATGTATAGTAACTAGTAGGACAAGTTACTATACATAAATAACCAGTGTTGAAAGAAAAATCATCATCAGGTCCAGTCCAAGCCAGGAGTAAACAAAATGGAGGCTGTTTGAAAAGGTTCTTGTTTATTTAGTTACCAGTGACACAGCATGTTTCTGGGGTTGCTGACAAAATGGAGCTGGGAATGTTGGGTTTTTATACCTTCTTGGGCTTTGCATGTTGAGGTTGTTCCTGTTCCTGTGCAATGTACTTTGACCTGAACCTGAGTGTGCCGTTTTGGTATTCCAATAGTGGTGGGTTAATCCTATTATGCCCTAAAGGTCATGTTCCTGTCCTTGGAGTCTTTGTTTTTCTAATCCCATCAGCTCAAACCTTCTCTAGCTGTGGCTGCAGGCATTTTGCTTATGAATAGGTGGCCCAAAATCTGCATTTCTAAAAGCTGGCCTGCTTGGGGAAAGGAGACTTGCCTAAGATTTTTCTCTATTATTCCTTTGGGGAAATATAATATTCTGCCTTTTTTATTATCCCCAAAATACTTCCTTCTGTAGGAGGGTGGGTGGGTGCTGACTTCCAACCCCAGAAAACTTCACTTCTCCATGCACTGAGGATGTTATCTAGTCTGATAACAAAATATTTGCAAGAAAGCAATCAAGTTCAGAGATCACCAACTTTGGTCCCTGAGCTACTGTATTCTCCAGGATTAATAAAACTCTAAATAAGGTGTAATATAACAGCAATATGATCTTTCCAACTCTTGATGGAACACAAATATAACTGTTCACTGTGTCTACATATACGATTTGTATGTGTGGGTATATGTGTACACAAACAATTTAACTTTGTACGTTTCATATGAAAGTATGGGGTATTCATGGAGAGCCACAAAAGAAAGAGGTAGGCATTTTTTTTCCACAGGGAATAGACATTTGGGAGAATACACAGCTGGGGCATTGCCCAGTGGAAAGACATGATAGGCAGCATTCAAGACTTCATATTTTGCAAACTATGTTAAATGTTTCAGCTTGAATAGATTTTTTTTAAAAGATATAAGTCAGCATTAGCACCGGACAAAAGCAACTTAAATATTAAGTGCAGATATGCCCTAACCAATAAAATAAAAATAAGTACAGTATACAAACATAAAAGTAAATGTCCATAATTTAAATTCATAATATCAACCATGCATAGGCTATTAGAATATATCTATTAGCTTATGGAAAGAATGTTAAAATTCTTGACTGATGGCCTTAGATCTGTAGGTTAATTATTCCTAAGCCAGGTGGAGTAGATCTGGAGAATTCAAAGATGCCTGCACAGGAGAAAAAACATTTGATACCTCTCCTGTCACTGAATGCAGTGTTTTGAATATACCTAGTCTGAATTTCCATTTTCTGAATTGCATTAAATTTTGTATTCATATTATATTCTTGTTTTTTTCAGGAGAAAAATTCTTTGCAAAGTACCAAGAGATTCCAAAGAAACTGACATCAATGGAAAATAATATCTGTAGCTCAGGATTCAACTATGGCTTCCTCTGAGCTTGGCTGTTTTCTTGCAGATGTTTCATTACCCAACTTGCTAACATCTTCAGTGGTAAAAGGGAGTGGGTTTGCTCTCTGTTTATTTACAAATGCTTTGCACAGTGTGGGTAGGAATTCTTCCTGGTAGTTCCTTGATTAAGGACTATTGCACTATTGTTTACTGCTTGATTGTTGGTCTGGTATTAATCCCTGTTTATCTGAGTGTTGACTGGCATCAAGTGACATCAGCGGTAGGTCCTCCTATGTTGCAAGAGATGTCAGAAATAAAACAAAGACATCCATCAGACTGAAGATCTTTCATGATTTATAAATGTTTGTTTCTGGTAAAGGATTTGTTGTGAAGAGGAATATATCCTACAGGACAGAGACAGGATAGCTGGGACTCTCCAAATGTTGCTAAATTGAAATTCAGCAAATATCTGGAGGGCTTCCTCCACTGATGTGAACCGAAGAATGGTAGATGTACCCCTTTGTTTTTGTATGTGTACTTTGAAGTTTGAGGGCAAGGTGCCTTTGTTCTCCATTTACACTTCAACAAGGATGTTATGCAAATTTTGTGGAACAAAATCCTTCAGAGTGATGCAGGTATGTAAATTTAACCTATTTGCATATGATTCATCTTTTGCCATCCACAATGATGGAAAAAGTACTGTATGCCACCAACTATTTCACAATTGCTTCTCAGCTTATTTTTGAAGCAAAGCATCTTCAAACTTCTATTTTAGAAAAAAAAAACCATGATAATAATGCTACAATCCCAGGAAGCCAGCAGCTTTAACATATGCCCGCACAGTGAAACAATCAGATCTAAGGTCCCCAAATGATGTCTGAGGTAGTAAAACATTCCAGGGAATCAAACATAAGAGAGTGCTGCACACAGCACACTTACTGTTCTCTTGTGGCTAGTCAAAGTACTAGTGATATTTGTTGGGATTAGGATTAACGTCTAGTGCAGATGATGGTACAAAAGCTGGAGAGTCTATCCCTATTTCTTCTGACAGGTCTAAAATGGATGAATATACCAGGTAAGAAGATGAGGCAATCAAGCTTCTGATATGACTTTGCCCTGAGATGGAAATTAATGCCATAGACCAGTGGTTCTCAACCTTTTTAATGCCGCGACCCCCAACCGGTCGTAAGTCAAGGACTAAACCGGTCGTAAGTCGAGGACTACCCAACTGATTGTAAGTCGAGGACTTTCCCTGCCTGGGAGTGCCACGCATGCGTGGTTCCGCCCCCTGCGCCGGCCGAGGCATAGCTGGCAAGCGGCAGAGACGGACCAGGCCGACCACCAGCTGGCCCAGCTCAAGGGAGGTAAGGCACCCGCCAGAAAAGGGGGAAAAAATGGCGGACAGCCTTGCTTGGCGACCCCCGTGAAATGGTCGATCGATCCCAAATGGGGTCCTGACCCATAGGTTGAGAACCGCTGCCATAGACTGTCATGTGAAAAATATGTAGCCACGTATTGGGTACATATTTTTAATTTCAGTCTTTGAATTCAAACTTATACAGTCTTCCAATTCTCCTATGTGTCTTCCCCTAGAACTGACATTTGTTGAAACATGTGGGGTGACAAACAGCGCCCTTCTGATTAGAGGGGGGGAAATTGTAAGGTTACAAATGCTACCATCATGAAATAATGTACAGCTACAGTATATGTACAGCAGACATCTGCAGAGGTGTGTGCAAAGGTGTCTGTGTGGACCACAACAGCAGGATGCTGCTTTTGTCTTTCTAATGACAGTCTCCAAATCTGCCTCTAGGTAGCTTTACACCCTTTCAACATGAATACAGAGAGATGAAGCAAACCAGTGGGATACCCAGTGGAGTTAATCCATTGATTCTTTTTATAGACTTCTTAAGATCCCTTCTAAATAAATCTTAAAGAAAAAATTGGGCTATGCTCACAGCCTCAGCATAAGGTGTCAGAGGCTGTTGGTATATTCTCTCCCTCCCAGCTGCCTCGGATGGGTTATCTTTGTATAGCACATTTCAATGAATCGGTGGCTATTTCTAGCTTATACGATTGAATAAATTCCAGGTTAAAATATGGAGCTCTGTAGTGTATTCTGTGCACTACAGAGCTCCCTCTTTCAGCTCTGACTGGATGGTGGGGAATGGGAGGATTTATATTGCTTGCAGACAGATTTATATTCATTTGTATTCTTTTAGAGAATCATTAAGGCTACTTGGAGGTTTATCTGTGTCCTCAAGGTCACCTGAGTGGTGCAAGTGGGTCTTCTTGGAACTGCTAAAAGGACTATGTTGTAGAATGGAGATAGATGATGTCGTATCCCTCCCCTCTGTTGAGAGAAGGCTGTTCAATTTTGACATAGACGGCCTCTTTGACCCCTCTTTCAAACCAGCGATCCACTCTGTTAAAAATGCGGACTTTGTTGTCTTCAAAGGAGTGGCCTTTGTCTTTTAAATGCAGATGGACTGCTGAATCTTGGCCTGATGGGTTTGTTCTCCTGTGTTGTGCCATGTGTTTATGAAGTGGTTGTTTTGTTTCCCCAATGTGCAGATCTGCATATGTCTCATTGCACTGTACTGCATTTACCACATTGCTTAGTTTGTATCTGGGTGTTTTATCCTTCTGTCTTAGTGTATTCTTGTAACTGGTTTGATCAAAATAAATAATTGAAAGCATTAGTCTATCTCACTCAGTACTTTATTTTATTGTTATTTATGGTTCATCGCAGAGTCAGTGAGATGTTCAGACTAGGTTTGGCATAAAAATAAAAATCCACCTATCGAATCCTTCCCAAGGACCTGGGATAGGCTGATGTTGATGTTTTATGGTGTTAGAGGTATTGTCACAGGATGTAAGCTGTTCTGTGTAAAGCTGCCTTTTGCAATTGACTGATGGTGAATTTATCAATGCTGATTGTGTTCAAGTGATGCTCCAGTTGTTTTGGGATTGCACCCAAGGTGCCTATAACTATTGATACTACATTTGCTTTCTTTTGTCACAGTCATTCTATTTCTGTTTGCAGGTCTTTGTATTTTGTTACCTTCTTCAGTTCTTTTGTCTTCTATTCTGCTATTTCTAGGTACTGCCACATCCATTATCTAGACTTTTTTTTGTCTTTCTTATTGGCAACTGTTAAATCTGGGATGTTATTTGGCAGGTGCCTGTCTGTTTGAATTCTGAACTCCAGAGCACTTTATCTTCTTCATTTTCTATTACTTTCTCTATTTAGATCCCATCAGTTCTTGCCTGCAGGCAAATGGTATTTTTTGCAAATCTTCCAATGCACCATTGTTGCTACTTTGTCATTATTATTTATTATTGCTTATATTTTTGTTTATAAATAACTCAAGGCAGCAAACATGCCTAATACTTCCTCTTTTTCCTATTTTTCCCATCACAACAACTTTGTGAGATAAGTTGGGCTGAGAGAGAGTCACAGGCCCAAAGTCACCCAGCGGGTTTTTCATGCTTAAGGTAGAACTAGAACTCACGGTCTCCTGGTTTCTAGGCCAGCATCTTAACTACAAAACCAAACTTTATTTGCTTAAAATCATTCAAATATTCCTTAAATTGTCAAAGGGAATAATATCCTTAATAGCTTTGGTATTTGGATAGTACTGATACTGTAGGTTAAAATGAGCCCTAAGAGTGCCATGAATATGACTTATCAAACCAATGATTTGTTTAAGATCCCATCTATAGTATGGGCCAGGACAGTAAGTGAATCAAAGATAAGGCTGGAGATACTGGACAGAGAATAAATTCATAGACTTTGTAGCATGCAAAATTCATAATTTTATATTGTCATTCTGTGCACATTAATTCTGAAAAAAAAATCCACAAAACTTTGTAATTGCTTAAAAAAAAGTGGTGAGTTAATTAAACCTTTGCCACTTAATTCATCATTGCTTGAAGCCTTAGCTGGAAAGTTAGCAATTAATCTAACATATTGCAAAAAAGTGGATCCAGTGAATGATAATAGAGGGTTCTTATGTAGAAGTCTATTTGTAACATTTTAACTTTACATTTAAGTCTAAACTTTCTAGAGAGGTGTTGTTAATTGCACTTCTCCTTTCCTTCCAGTGTTGGCAGTTCATCTCAGTCTACAATAAGCCAAAGTAAACTAGACTATTGTACGGAGCAATAATTTAGTGCTGAGAGTGTTTCTGAAAATTAGTCCTTAACTTTCTCCTCCCTTTCCTTCCTTCCTTCATCCAGTCACTTAAGGAAATGGTCAAATCTTCTTGTTCATCAGAATAATGTGGGGCTGCTACAAAGAAGAGGGGGCCAGGTTGTTCACCAGAGCACCAGAGGGAAGGACGAGAAACAATGGTTGGAAGCTGATCAAAGAAAGAAGCAACCTGGAATTAAGGAGAAACTTCCTGATAGTGAGGACAATCAACCAGTGGAACAGCTTGCCTCCAGAAATTGTGGGTGCTCCATTGCTGGATGTTTTTAAAAAGAGACTGGACAATCACCTGTCTGAGATGCTATAGGTCCTCCTGCTTGAGCGGGGGGCTGGACTAGAAGACCTCTAAGGTTCCTTCCAGCTTCTATTCTGTTCTGTTCTGCTCTGTTCTGTTCTGTTCTGTTCTGTTCTGTTCTGTTCTGCTCTGCTCTGCTCTGCTCTGCTCTGCTCTGCTCTATTCTATTCTATTCTATTCTATTCTATTCTATTCTATTCTATTCTATTCTATTCTATTCTATTCTAAATGAAAGAACCTGCAGACTTGGAAACTTTGGAGAGGGAGCAGAACTGAATGTCCACTGTGTCTGGCTCCAGGAAATAGTTAAGACTTACCTACAGCCAGGCCTTATCAGCACTACTATTCATAATCCTAATTGCTTCTATTGTTTAATTGTCTGTATTTTAATTTAGGCTATTAGGTAAAATGTGTCATAAAGCTGAATTATATTTCATTCTGGTTTGATGGATTTGTATGGAAAGCCTAAAATACCTTGGTGAGGGTTGACATGATCTACAGAAGGGATGGATAAAGCATTAAACTTTTTTTTTTTAAAAAAAAGTCATTATATGATTTACTTAAGCAGTACACAGCACACAGTTGTAAAATACAAAGTTTCATAAATCAATCCATTGGATTGCATCTCAACCTATTCTCCAAAGCACCTGAAGGCAGGATAAGAAGCAATGGATGGAAACAAATCAAGGGGAGAACCAAGCTAGAACTAGAGAGAAATTTCCTGACTGTTAGAACAATTAATCAGTGGAACGACTTGCCTCCAGAAGTTGTAGGTGCTCCAAAATTGGAGGTTTATAAGAAGAGATTGGACAGTCATTTGTCTCAAATGGTATAGGGTTTCCTGCCTGAGCGGAGGGTTGGACTGCTAGAAGACTCTAAGGTCCCTTCCAACTCTGTTATTCTTTTATTCTGTAGTGTACTCCTGGACCAGGACATCAAAAAATTAATATATAAATCAGTAAAAAGCAATAGAGATGTGATAAAATCTCCAGGAAAATTGTGTACTAAGTGTTTCATGCCTACTGATATGCACAAGGCACATATATGGGAGGAAGGATTTCTGGAGATTGCCTAACTGAGGTGCTAAGAAGTCAGCCTGCTAATTCAGTTAACTGTATAAGTGGATATTTGGGGGGGTGTTTTTTTTGTTTGATCCACTTTATATAAAATGGTTATATTATTACAACAAGCAGAGTAACCAGAGAATTAGATGCTAACAAGCAAATGAAAGAAAAATAGAATACAGTTGGAAGTACAGCAGGAAAATTACTTATTATAGAAATATTTTATAATAAAGGTAAAGGTAAATGATTGTTTTAAACCAGACTTTCTCCCAAGTGGTCATAATGAAATCCCCCCCCCCCCGGCAAGGGTTGATGGGACTATCCAAGGGATTGATAAATTTCTGGGAAGTGAAAAGGAGGTCAGTAAATGTCTAGGTGATAAATAAATGGTGGAAAGTCAACAAAGGTCAATTAATTTTTGGAGTCTCCATGGAGCTGTGTTGGCTTTTTTGGCTACTGCTGCACACTGCTCATATTTAAATATCGGTGAGAAGATCTCAAACATACAATGCATGCAAGAAGATGTCAGAATATTTCTGAGCCAGAAGAGTCCTGCAAAGAAAAATGAAGAAAAAAAATAGAAAGACCCTTAGCTTACCACAGGATATGTTTGGAAGCTTCTCCTATCAGAGGAATGATGACAAAACATTGACTAAAAGGATGTCCAAATCTACATCTGCCAAGTATATGGTTTTGTTATTTTGAGTCTGTAAACCACTTCAGGTCAAATACACATTCAAATCTGCAGAAAGAAGTTTTTATTTAACTTTATACCATGTAAAATTGTCTTAGCTTTCTCTTTACTAAGAGATTCACTGTGGGATACAATTTGACCACAAATATATCTACTCCATTCTATTGGTCACAAAGGAAAAAAAAAATTTTTCCCTGGGAAAAATTAAAGAAAGAGAACAGGATGAGTGCTAGATTTCTCTGCCAAATTCCAGTGAAATAATTAGGAGGAGATGGGGCAGAGCCAAATTAGTGATGTTGCTAAATATGTTTTTTCATCCAAACTACGGAGCCTTTAAAAATGGAAATTTTATCTTCTGCGGTAGAGATGAAAGACAACTGATTATAAATGGTGACAGACTTGGCACACAGAGCCATGTAAAGTCTTTCTCCCCTACTGTCATCCCAAGTAAAATTATTCCCCCGATGATGATATTTACTGAGTTTTCACACCAGCGAAGCTAAAATAAGTTTGAATACTCTGTATTTCATCATGATAGGGAAACCAGCCCTTGAGTTAGAGCAGTGATGACAAATCTTTTAGAGACTGAGTGCCCAAACTGCAACCCAAAACCCACTTATGTATCATTGGGTGCTGGGTGGACGTGGCCCATTGGGTGGGTGTGGCCAATTGGGTGGGCGTGGCCCATTGGATGGGCATGGCTGCAGTGGTAACAGCAGACTGGGTGGGACTAAAAAGTTCAATCAATCAATTTCAACTTTGCAAGATCTTTTTTTTCCCGTGAGGTTGAAATTGACTGATTGAACCTTTTTTTTTTTTGCACACGGTGGCAGAGGCCTAAAGCAAAAAGGTTTTATAAAACCCAGCTGAAGGCCTAGGACTGGGGCAATGGCGCGCGTGCCCACAGAGAGGGCTCTGAGTGCCGCCTCTGGCACCCATGCCATAGGTTCGCCACCACTGCTATAAATGGATAACCCATAAATAAAAATAAATATTTTCACTGATTTACATTGTCTTACTCTTTTCAATACACAATCATTACTAGGGGTGTGAATGAACTCATAACTTCAATCCTTTAAGACTACTTAAAAATAAATACTGTACTCTTGAGTAGCAAAATGTGCATAAAGTTGCCATCTTTGCAATGAGACAGAGAATACCATTGTTTTTTTTCCTTTACCTTATAAAGGATATATAAACTGAATACTGTATAAATTTAGATTTGACTTAGAATTACGTAACTTTTGTAGTCAGTAGAGTAATGTGGTTGGAATCTACAGCTGATTATTAGAAAATGCAGGCAGTCCTCAACTTACAACAGTTCGCTTAGTGACCGTTCAAAGTTACAACAGTGTTGAAAAAAAGCGATTTATGACCTTTTTTCCACACTTATGACTATTGCAGCCTCCCCAGGGTTATAAGATTTATATTCAGATGTTTGACAACTGGTTCATATTTATGACGGCTGCAGTGTTCCGGGGTCATGTGATCCCCTTTTGTGACTTTCTGACAAGCAAACTCAATGGGGAAGCCAGACTCACTTAACAACGGTGTTACTAATTTAACCACTGCAATGATTCACTTAACAAACGTAGCAAAAAAGGTTGCAAAATGGGCGAGAACTCACTTAGCAACATACATTTTAGGCTCAATTGTGGTCGTAAGTCAATGACTACCTGTAGTAGGGCACAAAATCTGGACTCCGTTTGTAGAGTTCTATTGGTCTATTAAATCTTCTGACTTAAAGATACAGTTATTGACTTGCAATATGTGATGATAATGTAAGTGTATTTATATTTATTCTTTACAGGGAACCAACTGTTTCACATATATAATTTTGGGACATTCATCCTGCTGCTGCGAGGGAGGGACTGTATTCACTGCAGGTCACCTACTTCTTTTAAACGAATACTCCTTCAGACTGTGATAAATGTGATGTTGTGCAAAGTAATAATAAAACAAAAACAAGGATGACATGTTAGGATGGTGGAAAACAAATGGAGGCGCTGAGGTCTTATCTTATCTGCTAGTGGATTAATACTTTAATAAATTGTCATGGTCACCAGAAAAAGATTGACAACAATGGGTTTTCCTGGGGAAGTTGAGGGAGGGGAAGCAATTATTTCCCCCTGTAAAATATGAGCTTGGCACAAATATCTACCAAATCAAAACTCAGTGGAACGATAAACTAGGAATAGGCCATTGGAATCCCGGTAAGATGTTATGGCCACTTTGATATCTTTGCGAGTTCTCTGTCAGAAGACAGTTCTGGCTGACAGAAATTTCTCCCAAAGAAAAGCAGTTCTGGAAGACCTGCTCACAAGGAGAGGAGCAAGAAGTTTCTTATGGATGGAGACAATCATGGATGGAGCAGCTTGGGAGTCAAGGGATTTACAATGTGCCCTAAATCAGGGACCTCTAACCTTAGTAACTTTAAGACTTGTGGACTTCAACTCCCAGAATTCCCCTGCCAACTATGCTTGCTGAGGATTTCTGGGAGTTGAAGTCCACAAGTCTTAAAGTTGCCAAGGTTGGAGACCCTTGCCCTAAATTGTTGGGCATCCTTTGTAGACATTTGGCTGGCAAAAGCCTCACTTTAGTAAAGCTGGGGATAAAATTATTCAAAAGTTTGCCATTGGGAAGATAAGAAACTAGCTAGTAGAACAACAGACCACTTGTTCAGTTTGGCCAATGTCCATTTGCTTTGTAAGATTATGACTCATCAGATTCTTTTGATGAGTATTCCAAATCATCTAGTAACTCACTTCATGTTTAATAGCAGAGCAAACAGGACCAGATAACCCACCAGGAACTGATCATTTTTCTCCTCCCACCATTGTCAACTGGAACCATTGCTCAGCTTCTGCCCATCCAACACTCATGACTTTGAAGACCATTGAGGAAGCCATCCTATTTCAGGCAAGCTTTATCTACAAGTTATAAGAATACTGTGCTACTAATTGCAACTTGCAAAAAAAGTCTCATGTGCCTCTATTTTGCAAAAGGATAAATATTGATAGGTACAAGTAGTGTGGTAGATGGAGAACACTTACTTCAAATTAATTATTGATTTCTTAATATTGTGAAGTTTTGATTATCGATAAAGGAGAATATTTGTAACTCAGAGTTGAAATGAGGGCTCCTTAGTGCTCTCTGAGTTTGGTTGATTTCTTGCAGACATTTCATTACCCAAACTAGGTAACATTATCAGTGTTAATGGACTAGCACTGATGATGTTACCTAGTTTGGATAATGAAATGTCTGCAAGAAAACAATCAAGCTCAGAGAGCACTAAGGAACCCTCAGTTTTGATTATCCCGATGGATTCACGAGAATCAGACTTCTTCACAATAGCCCCTCCACACATATTTACTGCTGGGATATCATTTATGATTAATTAACTAGTTTTACACTGGGTAGGACAAAAAAAAAGGCAAATTGATAAAAGCAATGAACAATGAAATAAACTCTTTGCTGATGAAACTGCCAATCTCTTTCAGTCCTGCATCTGAGCTGCCAACTGCTGTTCCTGTATGTCTCTTTTCCCTTGTTCACTGCACGGAATTTCGCTAGCAAATGGTAAAGCCTCATGCTTTCTCTCTTTTACCTCTTGCTTACTCACAAGTCATTTTTCTCTCTCCTCAAAGCTTTTTTTCCCCTCTTATTTCTTCTTCCAAGGTGACCTCTTTGGTCTTTTCCCTTTTTCCTTCACTTCTACTATCCTTGTGTGTTCGTTACCTCCATCTATGTTGTGACTTTCCGCCCATGTCCATCTATGTTTATATCCATAGCTTCATTGCCTTTTACAGGTAGCTCTTGTTTAATGACCATAATTGGCACCAACAACTCAGTGGTTAAGTGAAGCAGTCACTAAGTGAAACTGCAACTGTACTTATGATCTTACTTCAGCTTTTCTTTGGTTTACAGACCCATGAAATTCATAAATGCATAAATAACTGTCGTAATTGCAAAAGGTCACTTCATGAGGCCGTCCCTAAGTGAGGATTACCTGTATACTTTTCTTGACATGGGCCTCATTTCTTGCTTCCTTACTTTTGGGAGAATCTTCCTCCTTTCTATAGGTCTCCAGTTCTGATTTCCATACTAATTCCAAGAAATATAATAAGCTTTATCACTTCCTTCAGCTTCTATTTACTTCCCTGTCTCCAAAGAATCTAATATCCCCACTTCTGACTGCTTCCAGTTCCAACCCTTAACACTTAAGTTAATTTTGTTATTTCTTGATTCAAGCAACTAGGCTACACTAGTCAGTGTAGACACAAAGCCAACCCAGAAAGAGGACAAAGTGCCTGTACAATTCAGTCTTACTCCAAACAGTGAGAACAATCAGTGGAATGACTTGCCTCCAGAAGTTGTAGGTGCCCCATCACTGCAAGTTTTTTAAAGAAGAGATTGGACAGCCATTTGTCAGGAATGGTATAGGACAGGGGTAGGCAACCTTGAGCTGGGCTTACATGGTTAAGGTGGACCTGAACTCACAGCTTCCCACTTTCTTAATCACTAGACCAGGGGTAGGCAACCTTGGTTCTTTTATGACTTGTGGACTTCAACTCCCAGAATTCCTGAGCCAGTCATGCTCAGTCAGTCATAAAAGAGCCAAGGTTGCCTACCTCTGGTATGAGATCTTCTGCTTGAGCAGAGGATTGGACTAGAAGACCTACAAGATCCATTCCAACTCTGTTATTCTGTTCAACACATACACAAAAGTAAGTCTAGATATCAGTAGCTGGGAATAAGTGAGTTTCACTTTCCATGCATTGACTATAGATTCATACTAAAGGCTGAGTTTTGATCAGATCTATAGGCTTTAATAAGTAACCTTTCATTAGGATTTAGTTCATGATAAGCACAGAAAACAGAAGAAAGAAATGAAACATTCATTAACACCAAGCATTAACAGGATTTCTTGCAAAGCCTATCAATAAATCAATAAACAATCCAGTTGTTTATACTAACATTCCTACAGTTTTCCAACGCAATAATGGCTCACGCTATTGTTAATATTTGGGAATCTTGGATTCTGAACAGTCCATCTTTGCAGTTCAACTATTTTTTGTAATGGAAAACACTGAATTATGAGTTTTCATATATAAACCAGATTTCATAAGTGACATTTTATCGTGATTAAATAATTTAAAAAAATCTGCAACTTGCAATAAACTCTAATTCCTTTAATTTACAAGACAGTGATTTGAAAATTAAAATAAATGAAGAATACCAAATTCAGTGATGGCTAATTAAAAAAAGACATGCTATTTGTATAGAAGAAGAAAGATGAAGTTTAAGAAAACAAAACAAATAATATCACCTAATGGAGAAGTGTGATTTCAAAGCAATAAACATGTACAAATCAATAATTAAGAAAGAACACCAATAACTCCATACACTAGAATGACTGTAAAAATCTGTTCTCATCTTTAACAGTATCAGCAATTCAGACATTTAATCGATGGGACAGTTATATGATAGGATGGTTCAAAATGGAAAACAGAAATAGACTGTGATGGAATGAGCACCTGGAGAAGCAAGGAGGGAGAGTTTTGGCAACACAGAGCTTTCCCAGAGAGAGGCCATATTAACAGACTACACAGTCCTGAGCTGGATAGGGGAGGAGGGAAAAAGTTCAGCATAGCTACATCCTAGAATAGAAGTCCTCAACCTTTTGGGCACCAGGGACTGGTTCTGTGGAGAAAGGTTTTTCCATGGACCAGAGAATGCATGGTTTTGTGTGCTGCCTGCATCCCATGGAGGGGGTTTTGCTTGTTTGTGCGGACCAGTTGCTGGCATGCCACGGCCTGGTACCGGTCCATGGACCGGGGGTTGGGGACCCCTGTCCTAGAATATCTCAGGATGTATCTAGTAAGTTAGAAGGTTATAATTTTAGTCTGGCACAATTCTGTCCATTGTAAGCAAATGAAAGGTCGGATTCAACTGGATCTCTGTGTCGTTCTTGGACTTACTGTAGCCTGACATAGACATTGTGTAAGTCATCTATGTCCAACTAACTTGTCTGAAATGGTCTGTGTGAACAGGGGGTTGAACTAGAAGACCTCCAAGGTCCCTTCTAACTCTATTATTCTGATGTTGCCTCATATATGTTGAACTGTATCTTACAAAATCCCAACTATTGACCATTCTCACACTTATAATCCAGCCCATTGGTGTGGGGGTGGGGGTGGGGGGGGTGGGGGGGCACCAGCTTGGGGATGACAAGTATAAAGAAATGTCCCTACCATTTTTATGATAGTATTTTATAACCTTTTTTTTTCATTTTAAAGCGGCTCAGATCTCCTTTGCCACAATCCTACCTCCTGGTTTTAGGAATGACTCATTTATTTAAGCAAAAATTATGTCATGTGTTTTCAGGACTGGATTACTGTAATGTACAATGCAGACAAATACCTTTAAAATAGACCAGAACATTGGATTGGTCCAAGCTAAGATGCTTAATGATATTTGCAAATGGCCATTTATATCTGTCTGTTTTTAACTCAGTGTTCTTGGATAAAAGAACAGCAAAACTAGTAGTATGTGGGTTCTTTATCTAGGGAACAATGCCAGCCACAGCCATATTGATTTCCTCTTTGTGTGGCCTTCCATTTTCTAACCATCAAAAGCATAGAAGCCAACAAGCTTGAATAATAGAACTGGGGGAAATAAATATGCCTATAAAGACAGGTTTAAGAGATAGACCCAATAGTTGGTATTGTATCTATTTATTTTTTTTTGAAATCTTCCTATTAGGGAGAATCCTCACACAACAATGATGGTGACAAAACATGGAATCCTATTCCAGCTGCAGAACAATTTGTGCTCCAGTAGACATCTTCCCCAATTTAAGGTAAGTGCCATCTACTTTCTCTCATTCCTCTCTGCAGAGTCTGAAGCCATCTTCCTCACGGATTGAAGGAAATTACCTTCCTCCTATGTGAGCTGCAGCATCTGTTGGGTCAAAAGACATTCCAAAAAAGGAACTTCATCGGCCATCATTTAGAGGGTTTCAAGAAACATAATAAATAATGAAGACTGAACATGAGTGTGGTGCTAAACTTAAGTATTTAACAGTCTGGTCCTGTTAATTAAGGATCAGATTGCTTTCTGACAAATTATAATTATTCAGATTTGGATAGAAGAATATAATTTTTTTCTTCCTGATGTGTTGACCTGTAATTTCTTTTCCCCTAACCAGCTTATCTAGATGTCTGGACCTGGGGAAAAGTATCTTTTAACACTCCAGTCACCAAAATATAAATATATGTGACATCGCTAAAAGATTATCATGGTTTCAAAATTAACTAATATGGACAGGGGGAAGGAGGGGACAGGCAGATGTCTGGAAATAAAGAGAACAACATGCAAAAGCACTGACGTGTTTCTAAAAAGAAATCTCATACTTTGGTTGAAAAAGGATTAATCCGAACTTCCGGTGTGCAGGCGACCTCGTCGGACGCAGCCGACAGCTGCCTCCCGCCTGTTTTC
>NW_015388666.1:38241-39754 GCF_001527695.2 Protobothrops mucrosquamatus | reverse complement strand
CGCCTGCAACTTTAAAGTCAATTACATCTCCGACCTCTCAGTCGCCTCAACCAACTTCTAAGCCGGCTTCCCACCCGCCACCCCCGCCATCTTCTTCACCCCCACCGCCCTCTGGTAAAGAATTACAGGATTTTATGACTGAAAGTATTAAGCAATTGACAGAGATGATACAAAAGATGAATGTCAAAATGGAAAATAATTTTGATCAAGTAATACAACAACAACAAGAATTATTACAGAAACACGAAGGCTTTCGTATGAATGTGACAACTGCTTTTAAAGGCTTAGCTGAATATGTGGACGTGGTGGCAGAAAGGGTGGAGGAAAATGAACAGAAGGCTGAAGAGAGTGTGCAACGATTGGAACTTGTAGAGGAAAGTTTGGAAAATGTTAAGGGTGATGTTTTGATTGCCCAATTTCGGGACATGGAGTTTGCGATCCAGATCCGTGGATTGGCTGAGGATCCAAAAGAGAATTTAAGGGAAATAATTCCAGAAGCATTTATGGATGCCCTGGCTTGTGGACGGGAAATTCATGATGAAATAGAACGTGTTTTCAGGGTAAATTCCTGGGTGGCCCGTCAGAAAAATTTGCCAAGAGACGTGGTGGTTTATTTTACAAGGAAAGCGAGAAGAAACGAAATAATGCAGCTCTTCTATCAACAAAGATTTAAGATTTTAAATCAAGACATTATTCTTTTAAAAGAAATTCCAGCGAAAATACTCAAGGCGCGTCGAGATTATGCCTTTCTGGCGCAGGAACTTAAGAACAGGCAAATAATTTTCAGGTGGGATATACCGGTGGGTATAATTGTAACAGTGGCTGGTAAGCACTACAGAATTAATTCGATTAAAAAAGCGAACGACTTTATGGCGTCTGTGTTGCAAGTAGTGCGTCCACTTACAACTCAAAAGACTGATACAGTTGAGCATCTGATTGTGGACCTCCCTTCTACTTCCGGTGTTAAGGATGCAAATGGGCGTTTGAAAGATGATGCCAAAGAACAAAGGATGACTCGAGCAGCCCATAGACGTAAGGAAAAGGAACAACAACTGACAGCCCGCCCATCAGCTGATAGTTTGACACCTGCTACTTCGGAGCCAGCAGGTGGCGCTCGACCTAAGGTTTTTGCCAAGTCTTATGCTTCAAGTATTGCTATAGGACTGAAATCAGCTAATGACTAAAATTTCATCCTGGAATGTGGGAGGGCTTAACACACCCCACAAAAGACGTAAGGTTTTTCATTACTTAAGACATTTTAATAATGATGTTACATGCCTACAAGAGACTCATATTGTGGTTAAAGACCAAAAGTTATTGTTAAATTCCAAGCTTGGAGACTTGTTTGCTGCACCTGCCCTTAAAAAAAAAGCTGGGGTTGCATTATACATAAAGAAACATCTTTCACCTGTCTTAAAAGAAGCTGACAAAGAAGGAAGATTTTTATTTGTGGAAATAAATTTAAATGGAAGAAAGTGTTTAATAGTGGGGGTTTATGCCCCCAATCAACTGT
>NW_015388666.1:18730-38212 GCF_001527695.2 Protobothrops mucrosquamatus | reverse complement strand
AGAAGATGGATTGTTTATATTCAAAAGAAGCATAGAGTGGTAGAATATAACTTAGGTTTTTAGATTTTTTTTATTTTTGTTTATTCTTTCTATCTTTTTTGTAGATTAAGATATTTTGTGGAGTTAGGGATATTAGTATTTGTTTACTCATATATGAATATTATCCTGGGATTAGGTTTGGGAAGTCCGGGGGGGGGGGGATGGGGGGTTTTTACTTGTTATTGTGTTTATTATGCTTGTGATTGTTTTTTTATGATGGAAAATAATAAAAAAAATTTGGAAAAAAAAGAAAAGAAAAAGGATTAATCCAACCATTCAATAAATAATACATATGGTATCAATAATTCACTGCTGAAAATCAGGTGTAGATTTCTTCATTTTGTGCAATAATTGTACAGTGATTGTGCCACACAAAATCACAATTCTTGATATCTTGATAGATTCTAAATACTGAAAGTATAGTCAAGAAGTACAATGGATCCAAGGCCATATTAACAGTGCTGATCTTAAAACCTAGCAATAATAGAACAAGACCTGAATTATATCTTCAACAGCAGAGCAGTTGTAATCAACTATTACTGAACCTCCTCTGAGGCATTCAGTATACATGAAATTATTTTTATTGTCTTGCTTAACTTCATTTAGAGATCATAGGAAAATATTTTCCTATTTTGTATTGTCACTCTCCATTGGCTTACCAGGACAGCACTTGAAAGATACTGTTAATATAATAAAAAGAATACCACAAAGCCTCCTCCCAGAAGCTAACAAGGAAAACAAGTTGTGAAGAGGATGTGTAGTGTCCCAGACAATCTTGCAGACTCTGCTCAAGCAACACTTATGGGCTGTGTGCTGGATGGAAGGGAGGGAACTGCCAATGATCTTTTCTGCCATCCTCACCACTCTCTGCACCACCTTCCAGTCTGAAGCAGTGATGCTTCTAAACCAGACTGTGATGCTGAATGTCAGGATGCTCTCGATTGTCCCTCTGTAGAAAGTGGTAAGGACAGAAGAAGGAAGATGTGCTTTTCTCATGCGACACAGAAAATGCAGGCGCTGTTGTGCCCACTTCACCTGTGTCTCGTTGTTGAGTAACCAAGCCAGCCTAGTTGTTAACTCTACACCCAGGAATTTGATGCTGATAACTATGTCCACAGGTGAATCATTAATGCACAGAGGAGTGTGGCTGTGCCTGCCTTTTCTGAAATCAACAATGATCTCTTTGGTTTTTCCAGTGTTTAAAACCAGGCTGTTTTCCTTACACCAGTTCACTAAACCTTCAACCTTCTTGTGGTAAGCATCCTCATTGTCATCTTGAATAAGGCCCACTACTGTTGTATTGTCCACATACTTCACAATATGGTTCATAGCAAACCTAGCACAACTGTCATGGGTCAACAGGGTGAACAGCAGCGGAATTAGGACACAGCCCTGAGGAGAACCTGTGCTCAAGAAAATGGTGTTAGAAATACTTGTTCCAGCTCACACCTGTTAGCAAGAAAATCAAGAATCCAGTTGCACAAAGGAGTATTTAAACCTAAAAGGCCCATTTTGTCTACTAGATGCTGGGGAATGATAATATTAAATGCCGAACTGAAGTCGACAAACAACAAACGCACATGAGTATTTCTTTCCTCTAAGTGCTTCAAGCCCAGATGGAGAACAGAAGAACAGGCAGGAAACTCTATACCATTTCAGGCAAATGGTTGTCCAATCTCTTGATTGACTGATTGACTGATTGATTATGTGCCATCAAGTCATTGTCAAGTCTTAACAACCACATAGATTTTCTCCATGATCTGTCTGGTTATATCCCTAGGATGATCCTTAAATTAACTAGCTATTAACTATCAGACAATAGACAGACAACTATCTGAAACACAAGCATAACTTAAAGAATATGTTATGATCTAGCTTTTCTGGGAGCTTATCCAATACCCCAGAACATATTTGGGTAGCGGCTTATATATTTGCTTATAAAATTCTTGAAAGTGCAGCTAACACTGATAACACTGAATATATTAACAACAATCAACCCATAGAATTCTAAGTGCAAATAGCACTAATTTTCATTATATTAATAGGTGCGGGATTTTCTGTTAAAAGTAAGCATTTATTTTTGTCATGAAGTGCAACACACACCCTTTCAAGTGGGAAGACTGACTGACAACTTCATTTTAAACAGTGCTCCAAGTATGCTGTAGTCAAGGCCTTTGCACCTGCGAATGCAGCTGCCATTTAGAGAATGCTATGCCTAAGGAAATGCAAAGAATGAGGCATGTTGAAACTTTCATCCTTCACGCAAACATTCTTCCAGTAAATTCCTCCTCTTTTTATCTCTGACTCTTAGAATTTGCATGCCATTTTCTTCACACAAATTACTGCGGTGTGTGTAATCTACTGCAGTGGTTCTCAAACTTTTCTTCATCACGGATGCCTTTTAAATATCTTTTGTGGCTATGGACCTTGGCCATGGACTAACAAGACTTAACTCAAGATTTAAGATCATAACATTTCTTCAAGCCTTCACAGACCCCCTGTGATGACACTGCAGCCCCTTGGGTCCTGCAGACCAGAGGTTGAGAACCCCTTGTCTATTGTCACGTCACTTAAATCAGTATTATCGTTCTCATACTGCAGATGGGAAAACTGAAGGGAAGACAGACAGACAGACCACAACCATCTCTTGTGGCTGAGAGACTCAAGGGGGGGGGTGATCCTGCCAGGTAATTTTACATTAAAGACTCCATTTATACCACATTTTTTATTGAGGATAAGCATTACATTGTTGTAGAATATATACATACACACATACACACACACACACACAGACATATATATAAATGAACATTAGAACTATTAGTGTTCTCATAGCTAGTTTCATAAAATCATAACGCTGGAAGGAGCAAATTCTTCCTAATTCCAGCTTTATGGTTTTATGAAACTAGCTATGAGAAATCTGAAGAAAAGATTCTTTGGAGTTATAGATATCTAGATTGTTTAACATGACATTGTCAAAGGGGGACATCTGCATCCCCAGGTAGTTTGTACCATTGCCAGACTATTTTAATTGTTAGAAAGATTTTGTTTTCCTAACAAATGGCTGTCCAGTCTCTTCTTAAAAACTTCCAGTGTTGGAGCATTCACCACTTCTGGAGGCAGGTTGTTCCACTGGTTAATTGTTCTAACTATCAGGAAGTTTCTCCTTAGTTCTAGGTTGCTTCTCTCCTTGATTAGTTTCCATCCATTGCTTCTTGTCCTGCCTTCAGGCGCCTTGGAAAATAGCTTGACTCCCTCTTCTTTGTGACAGCCCCTGAGATATTGGAACACTGCTATCATGTCCCCCCTCATCCTTCTCTTCATTAAACTAGACATACCCAATTCCAGCAACCGTTCTTTGTATGTTTTAGCCTCCAGTCGTAATCATCTTTGTTGCTCTTCTCTGTACTCTTTCTAGAGTCTCAACATCTTTTTTACATCGTGGTGACCAAAACTGGATGCAGTATTCCAAGTGTGGCCTTACTAAGGCATTGTAAAGTGGTATTAATACTTCACGTGATCTTGATTCTATCCCTCTGTTAATGCAACCCAGCACTGTGTTGGCCTTTTTGGCAGCTGCAGCACACTTCTGGCTCATATTTAAGTGATTGTCCACTAGGACTCCGAGATCCCTCTCACAGTTACTACTATTGAACAAGGTACCCCCTATACTATACCTGTACATTTGGTTTTTCTTGCCTAAATGTAGAACCTTACTTTTTTCACCAATGAGTTTCATTTTGTTAGATAGCGCCCAGTGTTCAAGTCTGTCCAGATCCTCCTGTATTCTAAGCCTGTCTTCTTAACAGTCAGTTGGAGTCTGCCTTCCAAAACATAATCCATTATTTTATTTCCTGTGCTCTGGGGTCATGCAGAATGGCTCCTGATCATGTTTGGTAGGACATTCATTCAATATCTGAAGAGTTGTAATCCTGTGAAATAGATGGGGCTTCCCTCAAAGACCATCCAGGCAGTTCAGCTGGTCCAGAATGCAGTGACAGATGGGGTCTAGGACAACTTGCGATGGGCAGCTTGCTCCGAACAACTTACCATGGTCAACTTGGCATGGGACAACTCGAGGCTGCCAACTCATTGCCAGACAATTCAACACTGTATTAATTGTTTATTCCATTACTTTTATTATTGGTGACCATGTTTTTGCTGAAATTGTTGTAACTCTTATATTTCTGGATTGACTTTATTTTATTATTATTGGCCATGGTTCCGTCAAAATTCATTTAACTTTTATATTTGTTGAATTGTCCCGTGGTGAGTTGTCCTGCGGTAAGCTTACTTTCTGTAAGCTGCCTATAGTCTGGCTAGTTTCAGAAAGTTACATCATTTTTTTTTAATAAATAAATAAATCCATCTAAATCTGATTACCGGTATTTGAGAAAGAACAACCACTTATCTAAACCATTGGATCGTCACATTATGGCAAAGCTTCTTATCTTTTCACATTTGTCATAGGCTGATGCAATTATCTTATATGAAAGCTTCTGTTTTCTGATTAATCTATTTGTGACAAACAACCCCAGTTGTACAAACAGCAGCTCTTGTGTGAATAAGAGGTCCATGTTGCGAGGCCAAATTCTAAAAGTCGGGCTGCAGATGTGACTTTGCAGGATCCAAGTCTTTTTAGAACCAATATATTATTGATTAAAACAGATCTGTGAAAGAAATGTTGTTGAACCGCAGCTGTAGCTTTCCGTTAGGAAAGAAAGCATTTGAGAACTCCTTTTTTTATTATTATGTTTTACTCTGTGCTCTTAGAACGCCGATCACTTGCAAATTGAAGTGCTCTTTAAGACTTAAAGCGAGTCATTAATTTAAAATTGCTAAACATGGTAAATAGCCAAAACTTTATTCATTTCTAAACGGAAGCAATCCTGAAAATGTAGCATGCCACCGATATTAAATTATTCATTCTGCTTTTCTCTGTGTGAAATCCACGCAGATATATTTTTGTTTTCCAAACAGCAAATGTAAACATAGGTATCCATTTCCAAATGGGTGTGGCGCTCTCACAGTATAACCTCCATTCTCCACCTCTTTGTACTCGTAGTGATATATACTGCTCACAAAAATAAAGGGAATGCAAACCCCTTCAGTTCCATGGTAAAATGTGCCCTTTATTTTTTTGAGCAGTATACATCTAGGTAAGACTGTGTTGATTTTATTTGTTTGCTTGTATCCTGGCTTTATTATTTTTTACAAATAACTCAAGGCGGTGAACATATCCCTTCCTCCTCCTATTTTTTTCCTCAACAATAACCCTGTGAGATGAGTTGGGTTAGGGTTAGCTGGTTTTCATGGCTATGCTGAGACTTGAACTTACAGTCTGCTGCTTTCTAGCTGGTGCTTTAGCCTCTAGACCAGGGGTCTTCAAACTTGGCCCTTTTATGACTTGTGGACTTCAACTCCCAGAAATCCTCAGCCAGACACCCTGGCTGAAGAATTCTGGGAGTTGAAGTCCACAAGGCATAAAAGGCCCAATTTTGAAGACCCTTGCCTTAGAAAGTTGTGTAGATCACTCATACTATGCCTGTGGTTATTCCTTAAAAGAAATCTAACATAATTTAAGGATTGTTTAGTATAATACAGTAAAACTTTTATTTTTGGTTGCTATGAGAGTGATTTAGGTGCACAGACACAGGTGCCTGGCTGACGAATTCTGGGAGTTCTCGGAGTTGAAGTCCGCAAGTCATAAAAGGGCCAAGTTTGAAGACCCCTGTGATTAGACCAATGGTGGCGAACCTATGGCACGGGTGCCAGAGGCAGCACTTGGAGCCCTCTCTGTGGGCACACGTGCCATTGCCCCAGCCTTGCCTCCCCCTGCAACCCCCTCCTCTCCAGCAGCCCCCCTGAAGGAGAGTCGCCCCGAGTGTGGCCCACATGGAGCAGCGCAGCCAAGGACATGGCAGCCAGGCAGCGTAGACAAGACTCTGCCCTCACACCCCATCATGCAGTTGATGCTGCAGGGCGCAGGCAGAGGGTATGGCCGCCATAGCGCTGCTGGGCTGCCTGGGCGATCTGCGGCGGGCCCTGGAGGCGGTGAGTGGTCCTGTGGGCAGGGGGGGCAGGGGATGGGGTGCAGAGTGGGGCAGGACAGGAGGGTGGAGTGGGGGCATGGCCAGTTTTTGGGCACTCGGTCTCTAAAAGGTTTGCCATCACTGGACTAGACCATTGTAATACATTTCATTATGCATTTCTTTTATCATTTTATCATTCTTGCCCTCCTTGCTGCCCACAAGGTAGAAGCCTATTAAAGTGAGTACCTGAGATGAGGAAAGCATTTCCAGACTTTAACCAAACCAGCAACCTGGATATAAGCATGAGAGGTGTCACCATTATTTAGGAGATAATCACTCATAATTAGCAGTACTCTTTTTCACTTTTTTTCTTCTTCAAGAAAAGACCGAAAAAAGAAAAAAAGAAATGAAAAGGTTTTTTTTATTCCAATCATGTATATTGTTGGACGTATAATCACACTATTTAACTGAAATGCTTTGATCTCTACTTAAAACAAAAACAAAAACAGTGGAAAGAGTGTAATTAACAAACTAACCAGAAAGCTGGTTTCAAGGCATACAGAGGTACATCATATTTCTTTGCTGAATATATTGTCTGGACATTTCCCTCTCAGCTATTTCTGTTGGGTTCTATTGGGTTGGAAATACTAGAATATCTGATAGAAGGCTTATAGCTGTGTGGCAACAGAAATAAATGTAAATGTTTCTTTCCATGCTAAAAACGTAGGAGATTATATTTTAGTAAAACCCATAGCAAGCTGAAACAACTAAAATTCCTTCTTCGTTATGAACAGTTATGCTCTCTCTTGGATTTCTCAAAGGTCTTTGAATGGAATCAGGTAAAAGTGAATTTTGACCAAGGTATCGTTTGAATCTGATCCAGCACAGGTCTTCCTATATAGTTGTTCACCTTTGGGGCAGAACAAACACATGGAAGTGGTAGCGCTAATATATCTGGAAGACTATATTGGGGAAGATGAATATATCACATAGACCAGCATTCTTTGCTTCATTTTAAGCATATAACAGTGTAGTCTATATTGAATAATTATCACCTTCAAACTTCATTCAGAGTTTAAATACTCATGAAAATTATCCCTGATACATTTCAGCTTTATATTTTTGCAGGTAAGCTTGCACCACTCTACGGCCACAACAAATTCAAATTGGGAAAAAATTAATAGAAATTAGCCATCTCTTCCTCCATCAACTCAAACCAAAGGACTATTATGCAATAATCGGAGTTGTTGCTTTCTGTAATACCAATCCCATAGCAAGAAGGGATGATGATGAAAAGAATATAATACATTTAGAGCAGGGGTGTCAAACTGCCGGCCCATGGGCCGGTTTCATCATACCGGAGCCGCGCCCACCCCATTGCCGGCAATGGCAAAAAAGCTCCGATACGTCGTGCAATATCACATGACGTCGCGAGTTTGACATGCCTGATTTAGAGCATCAAATACAAAAGGAAAGTATTAATATCTTATGGTAATAGAAATCAGGCGTATAAAAAAAAAATCAAGATGGCAGCCACAATTGCACAAAGCCCCATCGTTTTTGACAGAAAAAAAAAAGATTTAGTGAATCAGACAAGACATTCATGCAATTTTAACTGTTACTGTCTGAAAGGTAGACCTCAATTTATGACCGGTCACTTAGTGATTGTTCAGAGTTACGATGGACCTCCTCAGGTCTATTTATGACATGGATTTGAAGCTTGAATGGCAGCTCACTCCTTGCAATCACATAATTACATTTTGGTTGCTTGGCAACTGGCTGCTTTTATGGCTGTTTATAGAGTTACTCAATCACGTGACCATGATTTATAACAATTTTGGCTGGAAACTAGCATTTACTTCCAGTTTCCAGCAAAAAAAAACAACCTGCCATTTCAAACAATGGATTCATTTAACAAGCACCGAAAAAAGGTCGTAAAATTGGGTGTGATACATAATGATCTACTTAATGATTGGCATGAATTGTAACTGTAATTTTGGGTTCAATTATTATTGTAAGTTGAGGAGGATATGCACTTAATCTAGGCATCGACCATCAACACGCAGCAGCATTAATTTGGGGACGATAAAAAAAAAGTCAAGATGGCAATCAAAACCTCAACTCTTTGTAGGTGCATGCAACATGAAAGCACATATAAAAAGGACAGGGATTCTATCCAATGGACACAACTGCTATTTCAACTTTTTAAATAGATTTCCCACACCATGAATTATCCACATAATTATTTAAATGTGAAATATAAGAAAAGCAAAGGTTTCCCCTGCCCTGTCATGTCTGACTCTAGGGAGCAGTGCTCATCAATGTTTCCTAGCTGAGGGAACCAGCATTGTCTGAAAACGCTTCTTTGATCATGTGGCTGGCATAGCTATATGCTGAGGTGCATAGAGCACTGTTAACTTCCCACCGAAGTGGTACCTATTTATCTATTTGCATTTTCATGCTTTCAAACTGTCAGATTGGCAGGAGCTGAGGCAAGAACTCACCCGTCAGACCATAGGTAACCCCAAACATGCTGACTATTCCAGGAAAAATCTGAATAGAGAAGCAGCTGCTTATTCTTCAAAACAGAATAAAAACGTTTGATAATTATAATATTTTCAGGCCACTCAGAACAATGAAATTTAATGCAAATGCCATCTGTAAGTAATGCCATTATTTTACCAATAGCAACCAAATGTAGAACACAGACTTTAAGTCACAATGGGGGACGTACAGTCCACTCCAGCCCAAAATTACACTGTTCAAAGGATGTCTTGCTGAATTGTGGGAACTGAATTTCCTTTTCACAAAATTAAATGAAGTTTGAGCACGAGGTAGACTGAAGCTAAAGGAAGCTCTTCTCCCTGGACAGATGATTGTCTTGTAAATATTGAATGATCTCCTTATTAGTCAAAAAGTCAAACCAACTGATTTTTTTACTCTTGCTTAGCCTGGTTCTAATAGTTCTCTCCCCCTGTAGCTTTTCCTGATTTTATTGATGGCAGAGTTTGCTGATGAATTTCAGGGCACAAATGTCCACGCTCATGGTGAGAAAATTAAATACAAACAAACACTGAGTAATGAGAACACAGATGCTGCTGTCAAGGAATAGATCAAAAATCTATTTAAAACATGTCGATATTTCAGAATCAACTATGCCATAGTCAAAATGCATAAGTATCTATTTCAAATAGGCACTGTATTGTTCAGAATAATCTATGCATTGTTGCTGCTGGATGAATAATAATTCCGACAGCATCTGAGTCATAGCATCCTTTAAAGCTATTCATCAGGTCATACGATTTTTCCCCCCTCTTTCTCTCTTTTTGTCATCTGCCTTTGTATTTTTAAGGATGCAAGTATTGTAGAAATTTCATTTCCTGGATCACCTCAGTGACTAAAAGGCATCTTCTGAACCCTACATTAATAATGAAAATCAATATATAATATTTTTCAGCTGCTTCACATAATACCTGGAAGGAATTTTTTTTTAAAAAAAAATCATTACTCTAAAGTCACACACATCACCTTACAAAAGTCACTCCAAGCCACCCTAACCAACCACAAAGATAATGCTGAGAATAAATGGAGAAAACTCTATTTGCTTCCCTTGGAACAAATTATGGAGAAAAAATGTGAAAAGCAACATGAAACAAATGGGTTTAGGAAGGCTCTCTAAGACTGGAACTGAATTCAGCCTTTCAACTTACTCAAGGGACTAAAGGACATAAGAATGTAACTCTGAAAAGGATAATGTCAGATGCTTTGTTATGCTGTGTCTCTGGTGTCATGAAAGGCTGGCTAATCTTGAAACACTAAGCAAGGTCATCACACTTAGCACATAGATTGGCAACCATAGTGAAATCCCAGAGCCGCTGACTAGAGTGGTAAGTAGGAAAAACAGGGCTTTCTTTCCTCATAGAATGCCCAGAATGGAGTTCCAGCACCTTTTTTGGATGGAACCTTGTAGGGTAGGCAAGGCGGGTTGTATGATGTGTGTGCGTTCCAGCACCTTTTTTTTTTTTTTTTAGAAAAAGAGCACTGAGAAAAAGCACTGGCAAATTCCTTCTGATCACTGATGTGCGGGTGAGCTTCTAGTAAGGAGGAATGGAGCTCAGATTTAAAGAGAATTTACCTGAGCTATTAGAGGAATAAGAAAGGATGGTGCAGAATGGAAGTCAGAAGTCAGAAGCAGAAAGGATGTAACTAGGCCCTGCAAGATAAAGAGAAGAATCATGGTAGGGCTGACTCACTACTACAGGGGTTTTCAAACTTGGCCCTTTTATGACTTGTGGACTTCAACTCCCAGAATTGCTCAGCCAGTGTGCCTGCTTGAGGAATTCTGGGAGTTGAAGTCCACAAGTCATAAAAGGGCCAAGTTTGAAGACCCCTGCACTACTACAAGGAAATGCAAATGAATGTATGCCAGCTGAACTCCTCAACTCATGCGTGGTGTTGCCTGTTTGCCAGGAGCAGAGATCAGGAATATGACAGATACATTTTCAGAGCATGAAACTTCACGAAATTCAGTGGCAGTTCTCTCTTTCTGCTCAGTTCTCTCTTTCTGCAGACAAATGATGCTACAATAAACAGCTTCAAAGTGTATCACCAAGTATTTTGACTATTTAAAAGAGGAAGTCAAAATCCTGTTGACTCTGTTGATCCTATCCTTCTGTCCTTCTGGAAATGGAAAAGGAAGCATCACTAGCTCAGAAATCTCACTCAGAGCGCGGCCACTAATGGTTTCTCTTCAGAGAAAAGGAAGTGTTGCGATGTCCAATCTTTGACTCTCTACTCTTTGATATTTTCGCTACTGAAGTGGATGAAGAGCTGGATGGCACACTTAACAAATGCACAATGACATGTGGGAGAGCCAGTTTGGTCTAGTGATTAAGAAGGTGGGAAGCTGTGACTTCGGGTCCACCTTAACCATGTAAGCCTGGCTGGGTGACTTTGGGCCAGCCACTCTCTCTCAGCCCAACTCACCTTACAGGGTTGTTGTTCTGAGGAAAATAGAAGGAGGAAGATGTGTTTGCCGCCATGACTTATTTTTAAAAATAATAAAAGCAGGAAATAAGTAAATAAGTAAATAAACAAATAAATAAATAAATAGGTGAGATTGAGGTAAACTTCAAAATGATCTTGCTAAAATGGGCTGCAAATTATTTTGAAATGAAATTTAGCACAAATAAATGCAAAAGAAAATTTAAATGCACTAGTACAGGATGGTTGGGTAAGGCAACTTTTTGAACAGGAGTGAATTCCAGACTGAGGGTGAGCCAGCAGTATGAGATGCCTACAAAAAAAACAGCAATAAATTTTAGGGTTCATGACAGAGTCCACGCTTTTTAGGCAGAAATTCCCAGTTTCAGCACCCCCCACATTTCTCTAATTTGTCAGTTGGTAATGAAAAGAAATGTTTTGTTATCTCAGAATGGGTAATCCTGAGCTTACTGGATAATATTCTGATTTGTCCGAAATTCTTTTTTATGTGCTCTGCTTTATTTAATGCCATTTCAAAAATCTATTGCAGACATGTCAAACTCATGATGTCATGTGATGTCGCGTGATGTATTGGAACTTTTTCACCATTGCCAGCAATGGGGTGGGTATGGTTTCCTCCAAACTGTGGGCTGGCAGTTTGACACTCCTGATCTATTGTGTTACGATAACAAATTGAACATGACTCCCGGTGACGTGCATGGAGAGAGCCATGCAACTTTTTTGGTGTCAAATCAATTTATAGTATTTCCATGTTTTTCCAGGGTGGTTAAAATTATTGGGTTTTAGTTAATCTAGAGCCACAAGATTTCTTGGTGGTCTTTCATCCACAAGATCTTTCATCCACAAGCTTTCTTCATTGAATGACATAGGATGCTGCTCTCTGCCATAGATTGTTCCTTTTAAACATGCTCAACTTCTGATTGGTGCCTGGACACATTCACCAATAAAGTAGTTGTTTAGCCCTGACTTCTTCAGATGTTAAATATATTCATATATTTATAATAGGCCTTATTTCTGGGAAAGAATGAAATAATTTTCAAGAAATCAAAGTTATGGATTTAGTACTTAGCCTGATGTTTGGTACTATGACCCTGGATTAGTTCCAATAAACTCCACTTGGTATTCCATGAATGATTAACTTTTAATTTGTATTTTATACTTTGAAAAACATTGATAATGCATTTTTCCAAAGGAGAAAATATTGGAGTAATGAGTGAATTCGGTGACCTTTGCAAGAATGTGAATAAATGCTTGCAGCAATCAGGATGAAAAGTAGCATTTGCATACTCTCTAAAGTTGTTCATCATGGAACCAACCAGAAAAAGGGATTATATGCTATGTTGGATTTCCTTGGTGCTAAAAAACTAGGAACTATATGCATGTGTTTGTGTGTATGTGTAAATACACTCAAAAGAATTCCAGTACATTGAATAAAGAGTGTATTGGTTAAATACTGAATGATGAATGAAGAGATTGGTAAAAAGAATCCTATACTTTGGAGTTCTTGTGCTCTATGAGCTTGTTTTTTTCTCTCTTTCTTACAGGCATTTCATTACTAAACTAGGAAACCTCATCAGTGCATAGAGAGAATATATCTCGAGAGCACCAAGGATCCCTCAGTTCAACCCTAAACCACATATATTCTCTTCTAATGCTATATTTATTTGTTAGATTAATATCCTGCTTTTCCTTAGCAACTACTATGTATAACACTCCTTCCTTCATCTTTAGCCAACTCCAACTGTGAGAGATGAACTGGATTGACAAGAAGGACTGTCCCCAAAACTCCTCGTGGTAGCTGAAGATGGATTTGATCTTGGACCTTGCTGCTCCTGGCCCAACACCATGGTAGCTTTGCTCCAAGGGGATTACCAATATAGTATCAAGGGAATTGTTGGCGGCGGGGGGGAGAGTATTCATTCAGAAATTTAAAGTGTCATCAAATATAGAATCCCATGAGACAGCTTGGTGTAGTGGTTAAGGCATCAAGGTAGAAATGAGGAAATCTTGAGTTCTAGTCCCCCTTAGGCTCAATGCCAGCTGGGTGACCCTCTCAGTCCTAGGAAGGAGGAAAGGACAAACCACTTACAAAATCTTGCCAAGAAAACTGCAGGGATTTGTTCCTGCAGTCGCCAGGACTCAAGGTTGACCCGAAGGACAAATATAAAAAACAAATACAGAAATAGGAAGGAGCATAAACACGCTCCAGTGAAAGGGATTCAAAGGGGAAGAAGTAAGTATCTGACCAGTACTAATATTCAACTATGTAATAGCAAACTTTACACTGTCAAATATTCCTATCCTTACTTACTTACTTCCCACCTTTGTTATTTTTTATAAATAAATTGGTGAGCATACCTACCATTTCTTCCTCTTTCTAGGCTGAAGGAAAGTGACTAGGCCAAAATCACCCAGCTGGATTTCTAATATATCATTTAAACAGTAGCTTCATTCTTCTTTGATTCATAGTAGCTGGAGAAGAAGGAATCTAAAATATTTTGTTCTCTTTATTACTTCCAGTATGTTAGCAATTGTAATGTAACATAGGTATATTTCTGACGATGAGCTTAAACACACATGCATGTTTAGTGGGCAAATTTGCCAGACCGAATATGTCAGAAGTCTGAGTGAACAAATTTGTCATGTCATCCTGTTTTTCAGCCAAGTGACATGTGAAGTGGTTTAATAAGATTCCACAAAACAACAATTTTAGTAAATAAAACCATGAAAGGAGTTTGTTCTCACTTTGAAAACTCCTAAGTCACATGACATCTGTCTTGCAATAATTCAAAAACTAGAGTGGTAATGATTACTTCACTATAATTCAGAGACAATCACATATGGGTGAGGGGAATATGTGAATAAATTGATCAAATAACCTGGTGTGGCAAGTCCAAAGGTGTGGTCCAAATCAACAATTCCACACTGAGAACTACTAGTAACAATTATGCTGGCATATATACTTTTTCACTCTTCTCTTAATGGATTTACCCAAAGTGTATTAGGTGAGAAAGCAGCCTAATGGAGGGACTTGTTTGCAGCTAATAATGACCCTAGGTTTGCAACACTGAACTAATCCCAGTTGGGAAACCATATTGGCAATTGTCCTGTTGCGGGAAATGCTTAGCCTGCTTTGTAGAACCAGTGTTGACATTCTCAGGCTGCAGAGATGAAAAGTTCCCTACTGCTGTTTCTGTCAGAGTGAATCAGGAGTCCTGCCGACTGAGTACAACTAGGAAAGCAGATGGTTATTCCAGTTGCATACAGTGCTTCTCAGAAGGCATCAGAAAGGGAGAGAGAAAATTGTCCTGTTTCAGCATTATACCTACAGAGATCCAGAGTCTTCTGGACCAGCTCCCTTTTCAACATCTTTCCATGAATGGGGAAATATACAATGGGGTTTCTAATTGCATTCATTTGAGTAGAAGTGAACTCCTTGGCATAAATGGGATCTTTTTCAAGGGAGGCTTAATTTCTCAGTTGTTACAAGGAAGCAATTCAATGGGCTTGATCAGACCAGAGAAGAATCTTGTATTCCAGAAATAAGGCATCATGAATCTCATAGTCAACAAAATGAGGAAACAGGAGAGTTACAAGTGGTGCAACTTACATAACTGGTCCAGCACACTATACATAATAGGCATAAGGATGAAATTTAAATTGCCACTTTACACAAACTATTATATTTTATTCAAAGATTAAGCCCTGAAAAAGAAATAGGGGAATTAAAAATTGTTTATATTCCTTCCTACGAAGCAATCATATTGTTTTACTGTTATTTTGCTTTCTGGACAGGGCTTATTACCTCAAAAGCATCCAAGACTCAGCCTTCCATCTTAATAGCATAATGCATAAGAAGGAAATTGTATCTACAGCTGGGAAAAGGTTTCAATGGTCAGTGGTCATTCAGGAGGCTAGGATTCATATCCAGGTGCAACCAGAGAACTCTCATAAATTATCCAAAGTTGGAAAACAGATTTAAGAAATAACTAAAACAAAGCTGTAGTACATAGATCAGTGGCTGGGGAATTCTGCAAGTTGAAGTTGAGAGATCTTAGAGTGGCTAAGGTCTAAATGTTGCTGTTGGTTGATGTCTGGGGCAAAAAGGCATTCAGATTGATATGTCAGTCTATTTGTTAGGAGATGTAAGTCCCAAATTTCCTCTTTGATATGGAAGCAGAGACTATTCATTTCATGAAACCAATAATATTAATTGCATCAAGGGAAGGAAGGCATGTAGACCATGGCTTCTGGAATTTTTCCCAACCCCTGAAAAACAGCTTCTTTCTAGATACAGGTCCAGGGGGGAAAGGGCAGTTCCCAACTCTACCCTACTGTCTCCCCCAAAATAATGCAGGGGATTTTTTTTCTAGAACATTTCCTTCATAGTCCCAAGTTTTGCAACCCACATCAATTTGTGCTGTTCAGTTTTCATAGAGTTATCCTGCTGCCAGACAAGATACAGCTCTGAATACTTTTGTCTGATTTATTTCCAATATTCTGTGGGGTTAGAAAGAATACAAATGAACAAAACACCAGCCTCCAAAAGCAGCAGCAAAACTATAAAACAAAACTACAATATAATTTGAAGCAATAGATTCAATAGAAGCAATGTGAAATGCAGAGGCTGTGATCACAGATTAAATGTAGCTTTATCTATCTATTGGTCAACCAACTGAATCTTTATGATGATCGTCGACCAGCATGATAGCTTTATATGACAAATGTATTCTTGGCACAAGACAATAAACTGCCTGAAATTCAAAATATTCAGAAGAACACTACCCAGTCTTTATGATATGATATATCTATATGATATAACTTTTGAGAATATCTTTCCTCTCATCAATATTAATAATAATACACAGGATCATTTACATTAGAATGCCCATCATTTAAATACATCAAAACAATATAAATTAGATATTATTAGATATTAAAGCCATTTATAATTACTAAATAGTATTAAGATCTGGCTGGAAAGAAGGCTCTTTGAGACTGTCTTGAAGATAACTGAAGAAGGCAGAGGTTGATATGCCTTAAACTAGGACATGGAGAGATATTGTAGATGTTTTCTTCAAATTTAAAAGAGACACCAATTGATAGCTGATGAGGCAATCGAACAAATATCTTGGGTCCAAGCCATTTTAGCTCCTGATTAGCTCCTAATATTAATACCTTAAATTGTGCCAGAATTATTTAGTCATACGGATGTGGATCTTCATCTTTTCAGTAATTATTCATGCATTGTTTTAAAAAAACCAACGTAGTATCTTCTATGTCTCCAGAGTGGATTTATTCTCTCTTTGGCCAGTGAAGCTGAGAAAGAAAATATTTCAGGCTGTGATGCCAATTGAAAAGGGACTGCTGGGAAGGGCTTGTGGGGAACAAAATCATTTTAAAAGAAATTAAAATCTGTGCAGCAACTAAATTACAGGCCTGTTGAAACCTTGGGCATTATGGTCAGTTTTAAGCCAAATGCTTCAGCATACAAGTTGTCAATTGTGTTCAAATAAATTACAATATTTATTTATTTACTCACTTGTTTAGCTTACATGTTCTTGACTCATCTGGATATATCACCGCCAGGCACCTCTAACCAGCTAGGAGGGACTTGGGTTTAATATAGAGGTGGTCAACTCACCACTCCAAGAATTCTGTCCATTTTCTCAGAACTAACTGTCTCATTTTATTCTTAGGTAACACAGCCAAACTATGCAATGGGTGGAAACTAATCAAGGAGAGAAGCAATCTAGAACTAAGGAGAAACTTCCTGACAGTTAGAACAATTAACCAGTGGAACAACCTGCCTCCAGAAGCGGTGAATGCGCCAACACTGGAAGTTTTTAAGAAGAGACTGGACAGCCATTTGTCCGAAATGGTATAGGGTTTCCTGCCTGAGCAGGGGGTTGGACTAGATTACCTTCAAGGTCCCTTCCAACTTTACTATTATTATTATTATTATTATTATTATTATTATTATTATTATTATTATTATTATTATTATTATTATTATTATTATTATTATTATTATTATTATTATTATTATTATTACATCACAGAATCTGCACAAGTAGAGTCCAGCTTAGAGAAAATCCAAGAGACTTGGGTTTTCCAAAATCCCAAAAAAAAAGACTTGGACTATTAGATGTCTAGAACACTTCTCAAAGCAATCCTGCAAATGGTCTTCCAGGCCATTTGCTCTAGATGTATCTTTCTTCTAGTCTAGCCCCATGCTTCCCATCATCCCTAGAAAACTGTAGCATTGTATCTGCAGTTCCAAGTGATGGTTAGCATATACCAGTGATGGCGAACCTTTTAGAGACCGAGTGCCCAAACTGCAACCCAAAACCCACTTATGCATCGATGGGTGCTGGGTGGGTGTGGCCCATTGGGTGGGTGTGGCCCATTGGGTGGGTGTGGCCCATTGGGTGGGCATGGCTGCGGTGATAACGGCAGACTAGGTGGGACTAAAAAGTTCAATCAATCAATTCCAACTTTGCAAGATCTTTTTTTTCCCATGAGAAGTTGAAATTGATTGATTGAACCTTTTTTTTGCACACGGTGGCAGAGTCCTAAAGCAAAAAGGTTTTATAAAACTCAGCTAAAGGCCTAGGACTGGGGCGATGGCACACGTGCCCACAGAGAGGGCTCTGAGTGCCGCCTCTGGCACCCGTGCCATAGGTTCACCACCACTGGCATATACAGTAGACTAAGTAAAAAGCATATCAGAGAGATAAATTAAATTACCCAGCATCAGTTCAAACACACAACAGTCTGGATGCAATCAGTTCACATCTACCGATGGCTTCAGCTGCCACTTCAGTCCACAAGAACTAAAATCTACTGTGCATAAGTTCATATTGCAGTTGTCAACTCTACAAATGAGCATGGCTGCAGCCATTTTCCCTACTCATTTTCAGTTGCCACGTAGAACGGAGGGAGGGGGTTGCCCAGGTGCTTCGCCCTGTATGCCAGCAGTCATACAAAGGACAAAAAATGGATAAAATATTGTTCTCCTAGTTCACCATAGGAATGAGCACCATTTGGTATCCAATTGTTACACATAGGATTTTAAAAGTGGCATTGGGCGAGAATATTTGTATGTGGTTTTTTTTCCTGAAATTGCCCATGTTTTTCTAGGGAAGGTTGATATTTTTTTTAAAAAAAAACATGGGATATTTTGCTGAAGGTAAAAAAAGAAAATGCAATAGTTTAAGATAAAATATTAAAGTTTACAGTCATCACCTTGTCAACAAGACCATCTATTCTTAAGAGTATGGTTTTCCAAATCATAATATATGGTTTGCAAGTTAGACTATCAGAAATTCTGAATGAAGGAATGACTCTAAATCAGTGGTTCTCAACCTTTTTAATGCCGCGACCCCAACCGGTCGTAAGTCGAGGACTAAACCGGTCGTAAGTCGAGGACTAAATCGGTCGTAAGTCGAGGACTAAACCGGTTGTAAGTCGAGGACTACCCAACCGGTCGTAAGTCGAGGACTTTCCCTGCCCGGGAGCGCCGCACTTGCGTGGTTCCGCCCCCTGCGCCGGCCGAGGCATAGCTGGCAAGCGGCAGAGATGGAGCAGGCCGACCACCAGTTGGCCCAGCCCAAGGGAGGTAAGGCACCCGCCGGAAAAGGGGAAAAAAATGGCAGACAAAAAAAATGGTGGACAAAAAAAATGGCGGACAGCCTTGCTTGGCGACCCCCGTGAAATGGTCAATCGACCCCAAATGGGGTCCCGACCCACAGGTTGAGAACCACTGCTCTAAATTGTGGTAGTGGAGAAAAATGTTGAGAATACTCTGGACTGCATGAAAAACAGTCTATCTGGACCCCCTCCAGTCGGGCTTCAGGCCGGGATACAGCACGGAAATGGCATTGGTCACGTTGGTAAATGATCTCTGGAGGGCCCGGGACAGGGGCTATTCCTCTGTCCTAGTTCTTTTGGACCTCTCAGCGGCTTTTGATACTGTGGACCACAGTATCATGCTGCGGCGTTTGGGTGGGTTGGGAGTGGGAGGCACTGTTATGCGGTGGTTCTCCTCCTTCCTCACCGACCGTATGCAGTCTGTATTGGCAGGGGGACAGAGGTCGACCCCAAGGCCCCTAACTTGTGGGGTGCCACAATGGTCGGTCCTCTCTCCACTCCTGTTCAATATTTATGTGAAGCCGCTGGGGGAGATCATCCGTGGCTTTGGGGTGTATTTCCATCAGTACGCTGATGATACTCAGCTGTACATATCCACCCCGGGCCACCCCAACGATGCCCTTGACGTGATGACCCGGTGTCTGGAGGCCGTGAGGGTCTGGATGGGGAGAAACAGACTCAGGCTCAACCCTTCCAAGACCGAGTGGCTGTGGCTACCGGCGCCTCGGCATAGTCAGCTGATTCCATCGCTGAC
>NW_015388666.1:9383-18466 GCF_001527695.2 Protobothrops mucrosquamatus | reverse complement strand
CAGGACTGGCCTAGGGGAAAATTTTTAATGGGGGTTTTAAAGTAATTTTTAACTACTAGACCAATTATTAATATTTGTTTTTAATTATGTTTTTAATTTGTAGTTTTTTGTGATTAGTATTTTATCTGGTTGTTAGCCGCCCTGAGTCCGCAAGGAGAAGGGCGGGATATAAATTAAATTAATAAAATAAATAAATAAAATAAAATTGTTCAATGCTAGATACAATAAAATTCAACTGCTCACTGAGGGTAGTAATAGTGAAGCTGTAACTTCAATAGTTTGGAGACATAATGCCAGAGTTATTATTGAAGACCTTGATGCTTTAGAACACGGGTGTCAAACTCGCAACGTCAAGTGACGTGTCATGACATATCATGACTTTTTTTCCATTGCCGGCAATGGGGTGGGCGTGGTTTTACCATGATGCATCCAGCCCGTGGGCTGGCAGTTTGACAACCCCTGCTTTAGAAAATTGAAAATAATGGAAGAAGTGGTTGACAGAAAACAAGATGGCTATATACTATCACTGCAAATGCAAAGATAAGCTTACAAGAACTTAAGAAGCTATTCCTGATGGACAAACCTGACAACATGATGCCTATCATATCAAAAATAGTTGGAACAACAATTTGCCTGGCTTTAAAAGTGGTTGTATGCCTCTGTGTTTTGGTTGCAATGCCTCTGAATCTGAGGCAGAGTGGGGTCCTGAAAGTGTTAGGAGCCCTATTACCTATTTGCACTGTTAATTTTTATGTAGTCACTATGATAATTTTTGGTTGTATAATTTATAACTCTTTTTGAGTTTATAGTTTTAATTACTGTAATATTGCTTGCTGTCCAGAGTCAGTTGGATTGAGATGGGAAGCTGTAGAAATTGAATGAATGAGTGAACAAATGAACGAACAAATGAATGAATGAATGAATGAATTTACGGAGGATGCAGAATGATGCTCTGAGACCTCATAAGAATAGCCTTCCCGAGCCAAGGTTCATCTTTGTCCAGCATGGTTTTGCCACAGGAATCAATGAAATATCTCTTGAGTGCTCACAAGCAAGAGACTGAGACACAATCTTCTCCCATGATTATAACTCTGCAAGTGACACTTGCTGTTCCTAATCTGGACGTTACACTGAATTTTCAAGATTACTAGTCCTCAATATACTTGCCACCCATAAACATATCCCATCTGTCCATCCATCCATATCTGTCTGTCTGTGTGTCTGTCTGTCTGTGTGTGTGTGTGTCTGTCTGTCTGTCTGTCTGTCTGTCTTTCTGTCTTTGTCATCCAGGTCGGTACCCATCACTAACTTTTCTGCTAATGAATTCCAAAAGTTAATTATGCATTGTATGAAAAATGTCTTTCTTTGGACTTCTATTTTTTTTCCCCGTTGGCTTTCTTGAACGACCCCAGTCCTGATGCTTTGTAAGAGGAAGAAAAACTTCTCACTGCCTGCCACAAGTTGCCCATTTCTCCTGTAGCAAAGGAGTGAATGGCTAGCTAGATTTATTGGTAACTCAGAACTGTTTTTCTTGATGGAGACCTATTCATCCAAACTCCTACGCATTTCCAGTGTGAGGGTGGTAATGGTTTTGCAGTAATATGTGACATATTTTAAAGCAAGAGACTTTGCTGGCTACCAGTCTTTTCTCCCTTGCCCCCCGCAAAGAACCACGGGGCTTTCTTATGCATTTGACATACGTGATCTGGCCGACAGTCTAAAATGAGAAAGGCAAACCAGTTCCACTTAAAAAAAAAATCTGCTTGATCTCTTGAGTGCTTTAACAAGCAAACCTACAGTCCAAGAGAGTCTGCTTGGGGGAAAACAAGCACTGAAAATGTTTGCTTCGTACGGAACTGCGTCCTATTGTCAACTTGTAAAATTGGCTGGAGTCTCTAATAGCAAACAAAAGGCGCGGGTGTGCTTCAGTAGTGTGACAGGTCTGCTCTCACTGGTTTTGCCACCGTAGTATGCCAATCATTTTTCCCTTTCTCTTTCTTTTCTGTTTTTCCCCTCTCTTTTTTCTTTCTTATTTACTGATCACTTTTACTTTCCTTTTTTAAAAAATGTATTGTTGTTATTCTGTAACAAATTTTTTCCCCATAAAAATTAGTTTTGAAAAAATAAATAAAATAAACTTACTTGTTTAACCAAGCAACCCAATGTGTCAATGCTGCTAACATTGGATGTTTTTGCATTGACAACAGATGGAAATGTAGCCATCTTTTACCTTTTGCTTTTAGAGTTAGAGGGGGGAGGGGGGATGTGAACGAGAGTCCAGCTAGACATAACAACAACAAACCCACGGTGAGAAACAAGGCTATTGTAACCAGAGCTGATAAGGACTTGGCAGACTGGAGAACTGGAGAGGAAGCCTGCGCTTCAAACTAATTGGGGAATGTGATTTATGACTATTAATTGGAGGAGGGAATTGTGCTTTGATACTATGTGCTCAGGGGAGGGGAATTCAGTTTTTGGCTTCGATTATGCACTGCCAGTGTTATGCTACTCAAAATAAAGATTCTTTAAGGTAAACAATGCCTTGAAGTTCTTTTGAAGAGTTTCATCTGTCGGAACCATGACACAATGATTCTGTTTTGTGTTCTATGGTTGGTTGAAGGGATGGTAAGCAGTTGTGCCGAACGGCAGTCAGTAAAGTTAAAATGGTTGTAAATCTTAGCAGCAAAGTTAAATGGCAAGGCTAACCAATTTAGAGATTTAGGATTTTAAACCATGGTGCTTATTGATTTAACCCTCTTGTGTCATTTTCATTGTTATTTGTTCATTTTAATTGCAGTTAGACTAGGTCAGTGATGGCGAACATTTTAGAGACCGAGTGCCCAAACTGCAACCCAAAACCTACTTATGTATCGTCAGGTGCCGGGTGGGCACGGCCCATCGGGTGGGTGTGGCCAATTGGGTGGGTGTGGCCAATTGGGTGGGCGTGGCTGCTGTGGTAATGGCAGACTGGATGGAACTAAAAAGTTCAATCAATCAATTCCAACTTTGCAAGATCTTTTTTTTCCCGTGAGAAGTTGAAATTGATTGATTGATTGAACCTTTTTTTTTTTTTTGCACATGGCAGCGGAGGCCTAAAGCGAAAAGGTTTTATAAAACCCAGCTGAAGGCCTAGCACTGGGGCAATGGCGCGTGTGCCCATAGAGAGGGCTCTGCCTGCCACCTGTGGCACGCGTGCCATAGGTTCGCCACCACGGGACTAGGTCATGACTAGAAGTAAAATATTTGCTTACTTTTTTGTTGTTATTTGACATCCTTTGAACTTTTCACATCAGGAGCTATGAAAATGGTACATATGGATGGAGAGTGAGAATGACAACAATAGCTGAACTCATTCATTGCTTCATCTTAATTATCAAGTTCAGAAATACTACTGAATATAATTCTAAAACAGCTTTGCAGCCATGGTGTCACACTGGTTAGAATGCAGTATTGCAGGCTAATTCTGCTGACTGCCAGCAGTTTGATTCTCACCAGCTCAAGGTTGACTCAGCATTCCATCCTTCCGAGATGAGTAAAATGAGGACTCAGATTGTTGGGGGCATTATGCTGATTCTGTAAACTGTTTAGAGAGGGCTGAAAAGCACTATGGGGTGGTATATAAGTCTAACTGCTATTGCTATTGACAGTATGGTTAAAAAAATAGGAACCCTTCCTGAGGGAAGGAAAAATTTCAGGAAATTGGAAGGTTTCAGCACATATTAATTTGTAATGTTGAAAAAGGAGTCAGCAATCAGCTAGAACAAGCAAGAACGTAGTTAGTACATTTTTATTTCCAACACATATGCATCAGCTTCCTTTTGGCTGCCTTTCACCAGAGGTATCATTTTGGCACCCCAATAGTAACAAAGAAGATGTGTCCAGTGAGCAACTTGGATGAGCTAATGAAATTATTCTCAATAGAAGATCATAAAATTATGTATTACTGTAGTTCCATTGCATAATGGTGTTCCATAGATATCTAGCTCCATCAACACTATAATTCACATATGGTTGGTTTTTAAAGTATTCTGAAGCAGCTGAATGAAGATGAATGTAGAATCCCAGTGAAATGTGAACAACGTAGGCTATTTTTTTCATTAATGACTGACAGTTGAAGCATTGTAGCAACCTAACCAAAATACTAATTCATCACTGATGCATAATGACACAATAATGATTTTGAAACAAAACAAGAATTATTTGATTGCCACGGCAGTAATTTATTGACAGACTCTGTAAAAGCTTAGAGCACTTCATGATATTTCCTGAAATCCTCAAATGGCTTTTATTCTGTTTATGCAAAACTAGCAATGAAAAATAATAAAGTATTCCATTAAATCTCAGTCCATTAAGGAACATCTTTATAAATTACTTCTTTCATTTTTTCAATAATGGCAATCCAAGCTGTTTAAAAACAGATCAACTAAAATATGCAAAATATGACTTTGGTTTTAATGTTATTCTTTTGAAAGAATTTATTCATACTGAGGTAAGCATTCACAAACCATCTTAAATATTACAGCACACTGCTAAGCAATAGCTCTTAGTTTTCAATCAAAACATATTTTGGTGTTACCATAGCTATATCTTTTAGGTTTAGGATCATCAAATCTGGTTTAGGGCCATCAAAATCTGAATGTCCACTAGATGGCAGTAAGGAGACTCTCTGTACCAATTTGCTGCCATCTAGAGGGCAACCATAGTTAGTAGTCCTAATATCTGTATCTAAATTTATAACATCTACATCACACTTCAGCCCATAGAATCATTCTAAATCTCTGTACTGATTTAGAAATAAATTGTATGGAAATTAAAAGGACATTAGACTGATCCCAGGTTTAGATAGACCAGGGATCTGATCTATTAGAGCACTACTTAAGGTCTCATCTTCTACAAATTCTACAAATGTCTCAGGAGCCAATAGATCCTAGTAAATGTACTGACAGATTCCATATTATCATTAATGTGAATGAGAACCTTGTGGATATTAGCATAAATGTAAATGCACATAATTATGTCTTTTAAGAATATAGCAGCTCAATTGAGGTTAACATGTTTGTACAAACAGTTATCCTATTCCCACTTAACTGGGTCAGTGAAACTGTTAGTGTCTTGGAATACTAAAGGGGAGGGATAATTTAACTCCTTTAAGAGGTTAAATTTAGCCCAGAACAGTTCAGTCATGCATAAGGTTGTATCCCTCCAGCTGTGTCACAGGTTCATCTAATCCTATTTAATGGTTCCATTTCCCTAGATCAGGGGTAGTCAACCTTGGCTCTTTTATGACTTGTGGACTTCACGAGCTGGCTCAGGAATTCTGGGAGTTGAGGTCCATGAGTCATAAAAGAGTCAAGGTTGCCTACCCCTGCCCTAGATAGTTGAAAGAGAAAGAGCAGATTAAAAAAAACCCCAAGCTTTTTCATTACAAGATTCACTGCCAGGGTTTGGCCAGCAGACAACAGTGAAAATAATAGGCTTCATTGACCATGACTGTCTCCAGTTGCTTTTCTGCCTTGTAGGGAAGAATTAGTGATGTCCTGAACCTTTTCCAAGACAGTCCTGATGCAAGAACTCAAGGGGTACTAGACATTTCCTGGAGAAATGTCCATATTTCCAGAGTAAAGATTTTTGCCCCAGTTCATTAGATTGCAAGCTGTCAGACCACTGGCAGGTACATAGTTGTAGCTGGATTAGATGTATTGAGGAAACAGGGCTTATGTAAGAAACTAATCTCAGTGAAAGGCTGTAGCTGATTGAAGGAGTACATGTTTTGCATGAAGAAAGCCTCAGATACACTTGTTGACTTCTCCAGTTAAAGAATCAAATAGCAGATGAGGAGAAAATCTCGCACCTGAGACTCGGGAGAGATTTATAAATATTGAATTAGATGTTGTTTCATTTTATATAAATCAGATTCTTACATTCCCACCAAGAAGATTAAGTCATGCAAATAAGTACTGCCAATAAATACTCATATTCAGCAACCTCTGCTGCTGGCTGCTGCTGGAATCTCCTGTTTGGAGTAACATATTATTATTATTATTATTATTATTATTATTATTATTATTATTATTATTATTATTATTATTATTATTATTATTATTATTCGCACAGTCAGCCAGATGTTCAGATTGGATTTGGCATATTTGCCTACCTATCAAGTCCTTACCAAGGACCTGGGATAGGCAGATGTGGATGTTTGAATTGATGGTATCACAGATATCATCGCAGGATGGAAGCTGCTATTATTATTATTATTATTATTATTAATAATAATAATAATAATAATAATAATAATAATAATAATATTTTATTTCATTAAACAAATTTGTGTATAGCTGCCCAGCTCACACAGAGGTGACTCGGGGAACTTACAATTTTTTTTAAAAAAATTGTATAATAAAAACCCATTTTAAAAACACACACAGACTCCACCCCACCATGGCACAATAACACAATGCAATATCAAGATTAAGAGCTCTGGTACATTTCTACTGCTGGTCATTGATCCACTTTCAACTAAAAAATGATCTGACTATGGCAAACCTATTTTAAGAACTCCCGGGGTTGGAAAGATAAAACTGAGATGCCATTTTATAGAATGCTTAAGGACATTCCGAGGCAACCTTTTATGAAGACAATGAACATCAGAATTCCTCAAGCTCTCTCCAGTTCTGAGCCTTTTTAGACAAGAGACTTCTTCAGTTAGACCAGGGGTATTCAAACTTGGCCCTTTTATGACTTGTAGATGTCAACTCCCAGAATTCCTCAGCCAGCATGGCTGGCTGAGGAATTCTGAGAGTTGAAGTCCACAAGTCATAAAAAGGCCAAGTTTGAAGACCCCTGGGTTAGACTGAAGGTGGCTGGCTGGCATACAGACATAAAGTCTCCATAGCCCTATACAAAATATAAGAACTCAAACACAGCATTTAAGCAGATGGTAGAACAATGTCTTACACGTGATACCACCCCTCTCTCCATCTATTGCAAAATAAATATGGCACAAACCTCTCTAGATAGCTCATCCATTCAGTCCTTTATATCAGATGATATCTCTATCCATTAAGAAATCATGGCTAGGAAATACAGGTAGTCTTCTTGAGCAGGGGGCTGGACTAGAAGACCTCCAAGGTCCCTTCCATCTCTATTCTATTCTATTCTATTCTATTCTATTCTATTCTATTCTATTCAACTTATGACCACAACCACAACAAATTTCGGTTGCTAAGTGAGACACTTGTTAAGTAAGTTTTGCCCCATTTTACAACCTCTCTTGCCACAGCTGTTAAGTGAACCACTGCAGTTGTTAAGTTAGTAACTCAGCTGTTAAGTGAATCTGGCTTCCCCATTGATTTTGCTTGTGAGAAGTTTGCAAAAGGTGATCACATGACCCCGGGACACGGCAACCGTCATAAATGTGGGTCAGTTGGCAGGCATCTGAATTTTGATCACATGGCCATGGGGATGCTGCAACGGTGCTAAGTATGAAAAATGGTCATTTATTTTAGTGATGTTGCAATTTTGAATGGTCACTGAATGAACTGTTGTAAGTTGAGGATGACCTGTAATTTATCATGGACTAATCTCACTCTGGGTGTCTGTGGGAAAGAGCAAATCATGAAATCTTGTGTTGACCTCTCCAAATAAATGCCACAACTTATGTACTTGCATGAGATGTCAGGATGCAAGGATGTAATGGCAGATTTGTGTGCTGCTGTAACTTTACATATCAACAGTTGGCATCATAGCATTTTGCTAGGAATGTCACACGGCCTGATTACATACTGCTATGGTCCAACCAAGCATAAAATGGAGACTTTGGGGAAAAGATGGTTTTCAGTACTGTAAAATATCCAATTTTATCCACCATTTACAGACAATCTCTCTCTTACTTAAAAGGAGCTCTGCTTATTTTTCACTATTTGCATCCAGCTGGGAGTATAATGCATTGTTTTGAAATTCACTTTTCTCCTAACAAAAAAAGCCTCTCTTCCCCTGCTGCTTTACCTCTTTCTTACAGTATTAATCCAACAATGTGACAGCGTAACTTCAGACTCATGACTATTTTATCTGTTTTGGAGATTCTTTAGATGATATCTGGATCTTAGAATAGGAAATAAGCTCTTCCAAGAATCACATACCACTAACAATTCATAGAGAGTCACTGAAGAGTTGGAGTTTTGTTAATCAAAGTTATCTTATTCAATTGAAACAATTGATCTGGCTTTCTTCATTTACACAATCACAAAAACACCACTGCAGCCTCTCTAGAAGGCATGCTTAGTATGTAATCACTGATTTTGTTCAGTCTGAAATGTAAACGAACTGATTATGGTTAACAATGAATCATTTTGTACATGAATACCAGGCAAATAATCAGCAAAATTATGATACAGTTATAATGTGTCAATCTGGAAAGCACCAAGTAATGAATGACAGTGGCCAGTTGGTTGTGATCTGAAAGTTGGAAAAGAAAGAGGAAGGTGCCTTACACCTTTGCACCATAACCCCACACCAATATTTTGCCTTCTTGGGCAGCAGACAGGAATATCTGACAGCATTATCAATGCTGATGAAAAACTGAACTGTCAATAGTGACAACTTGGGTTTATGAAATGAGAGGGAAATTATCTTGTTCTTTGATTTAGCCAGCAAAATGCTTTGCATCAGTCCTGGAAAAAGATGTGATTGGAATCCCAGCAGAAGCTGGTTAAAAAAAAAGCTTAAGGCATTAGTTGCTTTCTGGAAATGCAGAAATATAGCACTTTCCAATCTTGCCCAAAATAGTATTTTGCCTAACCAACCAGCCTATCACCATCTCCGGTTCCTCTGAACTCAGTTTAATTCTGAACATCCTCACCTAGCTTATGTTTGTTATGTTATGTTATGTTTATTATATTTATATCCCGCCCTTCTCCTTGCGGACTCAGGGCGGCTAACAGCCAGATAAAACAACTACAAAAATACAAAATGCTACAATTAAAAACATAATTAAAAGACAATATTAACATTTGGCCAAATTAATTTAAAATTATTTTAAAACCCCGCTAAAAATTTCCCCTAGGCCAGTCCTGCAAGCTGAA
>NW_015388666.1:0-8376 GCF_001527695.2 Protobothrops mucrosquamatus | reverse complement strand
TGCCGTTTCCGTGCTGTATCCCGGCCTGAAGCCCGACTGGAGAGGGTCCAGATAGACTGTTTCCTCCAGGTGCTGAGGGAATTGCTGTGCAACCACACTCTCAACAACCTTCGCCACAAAGCGAAGGTTGGAGACTGGGCGATAGTTAGCCAATACATCTGGGTCCAGGGAAGGCTTCTTAAGGAGGGGCCTCACCACCACCTCCTTTAGGACCACGGGGAAGGCACCCTCCCGTAGAGAAGCGTTTATAATTCCCTGGAGCCAGGCTCGTGTACCCTCCCAAGCCGCCAGTACCAGCCAGGAGGGACACGGATCCAGTAAACATGTGGTTGCATTCAGCCTCCCCAGGATCCTGTCCATGTCCTCGGGAGCCACAGAGTCAAACTCCTCCCATATAATAGTCTCAAGACCTGCTCCTGCCACCTCCTCCGGGGCCACCCAGTCGGAGTTCTAATCACTTCTCAGAGGCACCGCTGTTTCCTTTGACTCAAACAAAAATCAAAATCCTCTATACTGTAACACTAAGCGATCATTTCCACTGATACCAAGGGCTAATTAGAGGAGATCAAAACTGAGTTATGATAAAATTGCAGAAACAATTCTTTGAAAAGAAATGATAGAACTCCAGAGAGGCCCATTTTATTGTCCAGATTTATTTTTCAGATTATTCAAAGCTACTCTGGAATTGTCCACCTCAGCCCCAACCTGAGTATGATCACCCTTTCAAGCAAAAGATCAGCATGGCCAAAGAAATACTGTAGTTTCAAGGACTATCCATCTGTTTATCCAAAAGAACATTTTGGGGGATTGCTATCTTTTAAGCCGTCATTCTCAACCTTTTCTTCACCACGGATCCCCTTTAAATGCCATTTGTGGCCATGGACCATGGCACAGATCCCCAAGGCTTAACTCAAGATTTAAACCATAACTTTTATTTCAAGCCTTCCTGGACCCCCTGTGACAACTTTGTGGTCTCCCAGGGGTTCACAGACCACAGGTTGAGAACCCCTGCTGTAGGGCAAGGGTAGCAGAACTGTTTTCAGAACAGTAGTGAAAATGGAGATGATAAAGGAGGAGGGTGGCATGATCAAACACACACAGAAGGGATTAAAAGACTGGGGGGAAACAGTCAGAAATGAACTTCAGTATCCACACCACCCTCTCCAGCCTCCTCTTTCCATTTCTGAATGACTACAAATTTGGCCATCCATATTAATGGAACAATTATTCATTCTGGCAGGGTTTTTTTCCTTTTATGTTTGCAGAATCTCAGAAAGCACAGAGGTTTTACATAAACTCCGTTCTACAATTTAAGCAACTGTTTAATATGAATTGCTTGGTTTTTCCCAGGTTTGATCTGGTGAGAATAAGTTGAGAGATGGAGTGCCTAAATGTAAAACTGATATGTTCAAGTGGAGGCTCTTAGTGCAAGGGTCTTCAAACATGGCCCTTTTATGACTTGTGGACTTCAACTCCCAGAATTCCTCAGCCTTGTTGAAGTCCACAAGTCATAAAAGGGCCAAGTTTGATGACCCCTACTCTTAGTGGATAGCAAGCTATGTGAATGTGGAGAGACACAGAGCCCGGCTCATCTGTTGGTATGTTGGCTACTACCAGAAGCCTTTATTGATAAGGGCTTATTTTTGGCCAATCACAAAGCCAGGAAGATGTCTTCATTCTGACAGTTCAAAGTTTGATCTAGAAACAGAAGAAGAAGAAGAAATGAATTGTTCTCTCACATTTTGGGAGAGCAGGCAAATTATTCTTTGAAAAACATTTTTTTTTAATGTTAGTGCATCGAAGAAATAAAACTATAACTGTTGTATGGGATTTTTTTTTTAAAAAAAATAATCCCTATCGCTGAACAGAGAGATAAGTACTGATATCTCTAGAAAGTACCAAGTCCCTTATAACTGGCACCTCCTGGGGCACCCCACTACACACTTCCCTCCATGTAGATGCGGTTCCATTGAGGACTACACGCTGAGTACGGCCGGTCAGCCAGCTACGGATCCATCTGGTGGTGGTGCTTTCTACCCCACATTTTCTATCTTGTCAAGTAGTAGGTTGTGATCTACTTTGTCAAATGCCTTACTGAAGTCCAAGTAAATTAATCTGCTTTGTTAAAGGGCCGCTCTGATTTATTCATACTTGCATGTAAATGTCTCCATATACTTTATATATAAGGTAAAATAATCTTCTAACCATATTAATAGCCAAAAATGTCTCCCATAATTTTCCTGTATTTATTGTGTCAAAGACAGATGTTAAATCAATAAGGTATTTTGGGGACCCATTCATTGTTTTGTGTGTCAGATATCGTAATGTAAAACACTGATCTAAAGTATTAGGATGTTTTCTGAAGTCTGCCTGTTCTGCTATGCCTAGTATCAGCCCAATCAATCAATCTGTTTAAAAGATATCTCGTATATAATTTAGAAGTTAGTGGGTTTGTGGAATCCCTTTTTAAGTACAGGTAGTCCTTGACTTACGACTATAATTGAGCTCAAAGTTTCTGTTGCTAAGTAAGACAATTATTAAGTGAATTTTGCCCCATTTTACACAGTTGTTAATTGAATTGCTGCAGTTATTAAGTTAGTAAAACAGTTGTTAAGTGAATCTGGCTTCCCCATTGACTTTGCTTGTCAGAAGGTTGCAAAAGGGGATCACTTGATCCTGGGATGCGGCAACCGTCATAAATATGAACCAGTTGCCAAGCGTCTGAATTTTGATCATGTGATCATGGGGATGTTGCAACGGTTGTGAGTGTGAAAAACTTACACTTATTTACTTACTTACATAAGTTCACTTTTTTCAGTGATGTTGTAACTTCAGACAGTCATTATATGAATTGTTGTAAGTCAAGGAATATCTATCTTGGAACTGCTACATTGTTTTTCCAACCTACAAGGAGATTTGTCCAGTGAGTTGATGTAAGGTGAGGTGAGCCTAGGAGCCTACCAGTCAGGCAGGAATGCCTTAAACATTTCTGGTGGTAATGTATCCTCTCCTGTGAGTTTGACAGCTGTCTGTTGTGAAATTATTTTCTTGAACTTCTGAGGCAGTTCCTGAGGGCCATTTTAATGTTTTCATATATCTCTACCCATTAACTGTTGGTTTGATATTCTAATATCCTCAAATTTCTTTTTTAAAAAAGATATCCAAACTTCAGGTGAAATCTGCTCTTCTAGTGTTACTTTGAGTTCTCTCTGGCTTTGGGGAAATGAAATTTGTATCATTATTTTGTAAACAAGACAGTCTTAATTCTTAGTAGCTCTCCCAATTCTTCTGAATCCAGCTCAAAATGCACCTGACGTTGATCCTGAGAGTGACTATTTTTCCTGTGGACAAAGACAGCTACTGTATGAGAAGGACCAAGTAAGAAAAATGTGGGATAGACAGCATCACCACCAGATGGATTTGTAATTGGCTGACAAACCGTACTCAATGAATTGTCCTTAATGGTACTAAATCCACATGGAGGGAAGTAAGCAGTGGGGTACCACAAGGCTCCGACTTAGGTCCTGTACTCTTCAATATCTTCATAAATGACTTAGATGAGGGAATTGAAGGGAAACTCATCAAATTTGCAATGACACTAAGCTGGCAGGAATAACCAACACCACAGAAGACAAACTCAGGATCCAAAAAGATCTTGACAGAATTGAATAATGGGCCCTATCCAAAAACATGAAATTTAACGTAGAGAAAAGCACTTTTACACTTAGTGTCAACTTTAAAAATGAGCATGGCTGTGGCCATTTTCCCTATTCATTTTCAGTTGACACATAGAAAGGTGGGAGAGGGGATTTCCAGCTGCTTTGCTAGTCAAAATAATCTTTTGTCCTGTGGAAACCAAGGTCATCAGCTGCTCCCAAGACTGCAGGCTGAGCTCTTCGTGAAAAGCCCGCCAAGAAGATGTATTGGGGAATGTAGTTGCTTGCATAGCTTTAGAGGTGGGATTTCTTAACTTTGTATTGGGGAATTGTTACGTGTGTCTCCAGACTTGGTTTCACTTTTGACATGCCGATACTTTGTAGCTAATAAACATGTTCATTGTGGAATTCCCAAGGCTTGGAGTTCTGCTTTATTTGTCTCTGTCTGTCAGAACCATGATATTTAGGCAGGTAAAAACCAAAGGTACAAGTACAACTTAGGTGAAACCTGGCTCAAAAACAGTAACTGTGAGAGGGACTTTGGAGTTCTTAATGGATGATCACTTAAATATAAACCAGCAGTGTGTGGTAGTAGCCAAATAAGCAAATACAATCCTTGGTTGTATAAACAGAGGCATAGAATCAAAATCATGTGAAGTATTAGTACCACTTTATAACACCTTAGTAAGGCCACACCTGGAATACTGCATCCAGTTTTGGTCACCACATTAAAGAAAGGATGTTGAAACTTTGGAAAAAGTCCAAGGAGCAACTAAGATGATTAAAGGCCTGGAGACTAAAACATATGAAGAACAGTTGCAGGAATTGGGTATGGCTGGTCTAGAGAAAAGAAAGACTAGGGAGGACATGATAGTAGTATTCCAGTATTTGAGGGGCTGCCACAGAGAAGAGGAGATCAACTTATTTTCCAAAGCACCAGAGGGCAGGACAAGAAACAATGGTTGGAAACTAATCAAGGATAGAAGCAACCTGGAATTAAGGAGAAACTTCCTAACAATGAGGACAATTAACCAGTGGAACAGCTTGCAGTCAGAAGTTGTGGGTACTTCATCACAGGAGGCTTTCAAGAAGAGACTGGACAGTCTGAAATGGTATAGCATCTCCTGCTTGAGCAGGGGGTTGGACTAGAAGACCTCCAAGGTCCTTTCCAGCTCTATTCTGATTGATTGATTGATACACTTGCAAGTTCAGAGTACCCAGACTACCATCAGCTAATCAGTGCTTGCTTTTTCTGTCCAGAGTGCAGAGAACTATCAGCTAATCTGTATTTCCTTGACACCACAAGCCACCCATTCAAGTACATGGCATGATGAGTCGCTCTTTCTGATGTGGCATTTAATGCTATGAAATGGCATTTCCCCATCTGGAGATACAATGCCATTAACACAGAAATGTGTCAGATCCAATACTGTTTGATGAATGGGTGACCCATCTTGCCTCTCAGCTAGGATGATGCCTTCATCTGGAAGACTCCTTGGGGAATTTGAAAAGCTTCATGCAACCATGAAGAAGAAGGTAGGATGATGGAGGGACAAGAAGGTGGCAGTTAAATTGGAAAAAGGAGAGATGGAGACAAAGAGATCCAAGTATTATAAACTGGGAAGAAGGAGAATGTTATGCTTTACATTTAATTTTCAAAGGAGTTTAATGAGGGAGGAACATTTACAATGAGGAAAATGGCTGCGGGTTGTAACTCAGGAGAGTGCATTTTCCAGCTATCTGCCCTCTCTTATTTTCAGACAGGCAAGTAGGGCTGCCAAGAACTCTGAGCTGTTAAGATTAAATTCACAGTGAGGAGTAGGTGAATCAACAGTTTTCTCTAGGGAGTCAGGATGTGGACATTTTGTCACTGTGATGCTTTGATGATACAACCATTTTGAGAAGGACTTGACTAATCTCAGGAACCAAAGTACTGTCACTATTAACAGCAATATGTCAACGCTGCTAACATTGGATGTTCTTGCTTTGACAACACATGGAGATGCATCCATTTTCCTTTACTTTACGTTTTACTTTTAGAGTTAGAATTAGATGATACTGGGGGGGGGAGGAGGAGGAATGTGCATGGGAGATTAGTTAGACAAAACAATACTGTATAATGGTGAGAACCAAGGCTGTTTGTAATAAGAGATGATAAGACATGGCGGGATGAAGAACTGGGTGGAAAGCCAGCATTTCAAACTAATTGGAGAATGTGATTTGTGACTGTTAGTTAAAGGAGGGAATTGTGCTTTGATACTATGTGCTGAGAGGAGGGGAAGCCAGATTTTGGCTTGGACTATGTACGTGCGGATGTGTTGCTACTCGAATAAAGATTCTTTAAGGTAAACAATGCCTCAAAGTTCTTTGAAGAGTTTCATATGTCGGAACCATAACACAATATAAATCAGAGTGTTTGAATTGCAGACATCACTCCCAGATTCTCCAGAACTGAAGTCCTTGTTCTTATACACTTATTCATTCATGGATTTCCAACCTGCAGTTATCAATGCATCCTTTTTGTAATATTCTCTTACCAAAGTACTCTGTGAAGGATGTTAGCTTATTTAGGTTAGATGCAGCAACAGTGCCTGAGCTACAGTAATGAGTTTTCATAGCTCTGGGTGAATTTGAACTTCGGTCTTCCAAATCTTAGCTAAACCCAGGGCTTCTCAACCTTGACAACTTTAAGATGGGTGGATTTCAACTCCCAGAATTCCCCAGCCAGCCATAACAATTCTGAGAGTTGAAATCCACCCATCTTAAAGTTGCCAAGGTTGAGAAACATTGACTTAATCCTTAACCCTTATGCTATATGCATTCATTTGCTAACATTTACCTGAAATGAGAAAACTGGAACAAGAAACCCAAGCAGGATAATAATAATAATAATAATAATAATAATAATAATAATAATAATAATAATAATAATAATAATAATAATAATAATAATAATAATAATAATAATAATAATAATAATAATAATAAAAAGTTGGAAGGGACCTTGGAGGTCTTCTAGTCCAGCCCCCTGCTCAGGCAGGAAACCCTATACCATTTCAGACAAATGGCTGTCCAGTCTCTTCTTAAAAACTTCCAGTGTTGGAGCATTCACCGCTTCTGGAGGCAGGTTGTTCCACTGATTAATTGTTCTAACTGTCAGGAAATTTCTCCTTAGTTCTAGGTTGTTTCTCTCTTTGATCAGTTTCCATCCATTGCTTCTTGTCCTGCCCTCAGTTGCTTTGGAGAATAACATGACTCCCTCTTCTTTGTGGCAGCCTCTGAGGATGCATATCTAAAGAGAAGAAAGAAGAATCAAATCACTTAACCCCAAACTCCTTCTTCTATATAGGGCTGTGCAGAGTTTCAAAAGAGTGCGAACTATAGAATGGAGGCAGAGTAACTCAACCTATGAGATGCTCCATCACATTGGAGTTATTTGTATCAGCCAAGTCCTACAGATGCCAAAAAAGCTAATACAATCCTTGGTTGTATAAACAGAGGCATAGAATCGAAATCACGTGAAGTATTAGTACCACTTTATAAAGCCTTAGTAAGGCCACACCTGGAATACTGCATCCAGTTTTGGTCACCACATTACAACAAAAGATGTTGAGACTTTGGGGAAAAAGTGCAAAGAAGAGCAACTAAGATGATTCAACGCTTGGAGACAAAAACATATGAAGAACAGTTCAGGAATTGGGTATGGCCAGTCTAGAGAAAAGAAGGACTATGGGGGACATGATAGCAGTATTCCATTATTTGAAGGGCTGCCACGGAGAAGAAGGGGTCAATTTCTATTCCAAAACACCAGAAGGCAAGATAAGAAACAAATGGATGGAAACTAATCAAGGAGAGAAGCAATCTAGAATTAAGGAGAAACTTCCTAGCAGTGAGGACAATTAATCAGTGGAACAGCTTGCCTTCAGATGTTGTGGGTGCTTCATCACTGTAGATTTTTAAGAAGAGACTGGACAGTCATTTGTCTGAAATGGTATAGCATCTCCTGCTTCAGCAGGAGGCTGGACTAGAAGACCTCCAAGGTTCCTTCCAGCTGTATTCTGATTGAATGCAAATTGTAGTTAATCTACCTAGGTCTACTTCCAATTACACTGATAAGAATGGCAGTATGTGTTCCAGCAATAATGCTCACCAAAAAGAACACCATTCCTTTGAATTTCTCTTTATTCTTAATTGGGACGATACTGGGCTTTCAGCTGATGCTGTGTAATGCCAGGTCCACGGTTAATAAAGCCCCCCTCATTTATGATTTGGTATCGGAGGGGGAGGTGGACCTGGCGGGTATTACGGAGACCTGGCTGGACCAAGAGGGGGGGTGCCCCTCGTTGAAATGTGCCCGCCAGGCTACCGTGCATTTCACCAGCCGAGAGCCCAGGGTTGGGGTGGGGGGTGGCGGTTATTATTAAGGAAGGCCTGGATCCAAGGGAGACCACTGTGCTGCAGACTGCCGGTTGTGAATCCCTAGGTGTGAAGTGGGGTCATGGGAGGCAGCAGGGCGTGCTGATTGTATACCTGGCTCCCCGCTATGTATCAGCAGCCCTACCCGAGCTTCTCAGTGTGATAGCCGAGATGGCGATTGAGACCCCCAGACTGTTAGTCATGGGGGATTTCAATCTGCCATCATTAGGTGAAGCATCTGAGGTGGCTCGGGAGTTCATGGCCTCCATGACGGCCATGGACCTGACCCAATTAGTAGATGTCC
>NW_015388665.1:76066-87228 GCF_001527695.2 Protobothrops mucrosquamatus | reverse complement strand
AATTCTGTGCACAGCAGCACCGGCTACACGCCTTTCAGAGTGGCCACAGGAAAAGAGTTCAGCCCAATACCTGAATACCCTCAGGTGCCCTCCGCTTCCCAGACACTTGACCAATGGGTGAGGGGGTGGGAAGAAGTTTGGAGAAACACAAAAACTGCTTTAAAAAAGACTTTTGAAACCTATAAAAAGCAGGCTGATAAAAAGAGGGCTCCCCAAAAAACATTCCAAGTTGGGGAAAAGGTTTATCTGTCAACTAAATATTTACACCTCAAATTGCCCAGCAAAAATTGGGACCAAAATTCTTGGGGCCTTTCCCCATAGTAAGGATCATCAATCCGGTCACCGTAGAACTAAAACTCCCTAGACTTTTAGGGAGAATTCACCCAGTCTTCCATTGCAGCTTGTTGAAACCTTATCGGGGCTCCACTTTAAGACCTCCCCCTAAGAAGGCACCCGGGCCCCTCGTAGTTGCGGGACAGACCCACTATGAAGTGAAACGTATTCTTGACTCTAGAATTTTTAAAGGGAGATTACAGTACCTAGTACAATGGAAGGGATACCCGTTGTCTGAAGCCACCTGGGTGAAATCCAGTGAGGTGAAAGCTGACAGACTCGTCAAAAGGTTTCATGCGAAACACCCCAACAAACCAAGAAATAATCCCTGACATATGCTTTTGTTCATATACAGGACCTATCCTTTTTGTAAAGGGGGCTGGATGTCAACGCTGCTAATATTGAATATTCTTGCTTTGACAAAATATGCAGAACTGTCTGGCACTTTTAGAGTTAACTCCGATGAGAATGGGAGGGGGGGAGAAAGAATGTAGAGAGAGAGCAATTTGCACGGGCTTCAGAAGGAAGTGAACCTTTGCCCCCCAGACTGGTTGGAGAACGTGACTTATGACAGCAAAAGAGGGAGGGAAAATGCTAGCAAAAATAACTGCTCTGGGGTGGAGACTTCAGATCTTGGCAACCATCCATGATGTGCCGACAATCTGTTACACTGTTAATAAAGGCTTTTAGGATAAACAATCCCTGGAAGTTCTTTGAAGTGCCTCATTAGTCGGAACCTTGACAAATTACCCAGATGAGGCAGCTCAGGTAGATGTAATCGTGGCTAACCTCGAAGCCAAGGCGGCAGAGTGGGCAACCATCCTCCACAAAGAGGACACCCCTGAACTAGCCACTCCAGATGCATTACTGGGGAGTCTTTGGACACGCTTCGGAGATCCAGTGCAGAACCAGTAGGCGGAAATTGAAGTCAGAAGACTCAGGCAAGGGACCAGACCAGTGATCGAGTACATTCGTGAATTTCACAAGGTCGTGGCGAGATTGAGACACTGGCCGGAGCAACTCCTGACTCAATTCTTTCAGGAAGGGCTGAGTCGTGATCTATTCCAGTTGTGCCTGGCCTGGGGCATCCCGAATCGGATTGATGACTGGTACCATTTGGTCGCCGCGGTAGAGGTGGATTTGATGCTGTGCAAGTATGGCGACAGCGCTGGGCCCCATCCCAAGAAGACCCAAGAGAGACGGCCCCTGGGGAGGAAGCTGCCAACGGCCGCTGTCGGTGCACCTGCAAGGCAACCAGAGCGCACACCTATCTTGTGCTTCCGTTGCAGTCAGGAAGGCCATCGCGCTGCGATGTGTCCAGTGCTGCACCCCTGAACGACTTTAGCCGCACCAGCACCTGCAAAACTGAAAAATTCGCCCCAAAAGGGGAAGGAGAAATCACACACAGCGATCAGAGTCATTGAGGATTCTCCGGGTAGTGGAGGGGATCGAACTCCGACTGAAGAGGTGCCTCAAATGGTCCTGTATGACAGTGAGAGCGAGGGAGAAGACGATCCAATGGTGAGTGGACCTGTAAATCACCTTGAGGTCAAAGTAGGCATCAAAGCTCCCCAGCTGGGGGCAGAGGACGTAGTGAGAGTCCTCATAGACTCAGGCTCTTCTCGTTGCCTGATAAACAAGACTGTAGTTCAAAAATTGGGGTTAAAGAAACCCTTTAGGTTCAAGCAGGTAGATGGCTCACTAATTGGGGGTGAGGCATTATGAGGTTAAGCAGATTCTTGATTTTAGAATGCATAAAGGCAAACTGCAGTATTTAATTCAATGGAAGGGGTATCCCATGTCAGAATCCAGATGGGTGATGGCACAACATGTATACGCAGATCGTTTAGTAAAACAGTTTCATACTAGATATCCCCAAAGACTGGGTCTGAATGAAGGAGCAAATAATGGACTTTGATAAATGTGTTTTATTTTCCAGGTTACCTTTTCCCCCGTAAGGAGGGTGACCTGTCAAGCTAAGAACCCGGCTGCCTTTAAGACTGCTGCGTGCCTTTAGCTTGCCTACAGAGCGGGGAGGGGGGGATGGAGAAACAGTGGAATCCACAGGTGGCTTATCTTCGTGAGAAAGCAGAGAAGTGAAAGGTCTGTTTTGGCAAACAGAGAATGCTTCTCACAACAAACAGTTGTGTTTCAATTGGACATTGTGACCTGTCCGGTCAGAGGAGAGAGGAAGAGAATGATTCATTTAATTAACTGCTTCCCACCTTTTTGTTAGAGCCAGCTTTCGCTTTCTAACTTGCCGCTATGATTCAACCCATTAAAGATAACATTACAGGACACTTTGACTCCGGTGTGTTTCTTGGTGGGGATTTCAGGCAGAGGTTGACACTAAGCTGGCTCTCTTAAACTAACAACGTACAAAGGGGTCCTGAGCCCCTGCCCCTCTCCGATAGTTATTGGAGGGGTAGTGAAGACTCAGGAGAAGATGTCTGGATTACATTTGGGATCAGCCAGCAGAACCCCAGGGAAGTTGGGATCAGCTGGGGGGACCCCGTCTGCAGCTATTTTGCCGGGGGGGACCCCTGCTGGAGTGATGGGGTGCCGTGACCCCTCCTCCTGCAACTCTACCCAAGGAATGAGTTGAACGGAAGGAGTTGACCTTGGAATGGACAGAGGGAGCGACTGCATTCAACCAGCCTGAAATGGAGGGTGGAGGTGTGGAGAGCCATGGAAGCTGAATTCCAGTCGCATTGCCCTCAACCTGAGTGGGAAGGAGGAGTGGACTGATGGAAGCTGAGGGCTGCCGAGATGATGGGGCAGGTGGATCAATACTTGCCCCGGTGTGGCAGTCAACCCATTAAAGACAACATTAGAGGACACTTTGACTCCGGTGTGTTTCTTGGTGGGGATTTCAGGTGGAGGTTGACAGATGCTTTCCTTCCAGTTTATGAAACTATTGTTTGTGTGACCTGTGAATTACACTGCATCATTTTTATTTAGAAAAAACATCAGATGCAGCTGAGCCCAGAGTTATTTTTCCTTAATTTCTTTTTCACTTTTAACTCTTATCACCACAGCGTTAAAATGAGAAAGATTGTTTCCAGATTTACTTATATCTTGTGATGAAGAAGCAACTTTCCAAATGGTGAAAAGGGCTCTCAAAAGAAAAGGCTCCATCGGGCCCTTTTGCTCCACAAGAGTACAGATGTATTGTTTTGCATCATGGGGATATTTTTTCCTCATTTTTCATTTATTTTCTCCATTCAGGAGGTTCTGGTTGCATTATCCAAGAGCTCCAGACCAATAGTTTCTTATGAACAAGTCTCAGGATCATAGTTGAGTTGAATAGAACGAGATTGCTCTATTCTGGACAATGGAAGCTTTTAGGCTAGTAATCATAAGGCCACCTGATCGTAGAAAATGGGTCTCTCCAATGTAACTGAAGAGATCTGAGTTTGGGAAAATGTGGTTAGAATAATTACTTTCTTGTCATAATCACATTTTATTCTGGTAATATGAGGCTCAGGACTGTGTTCCTTATTGCTAAGACTAACCTTTGTAGCAAAACAGTTGTTTTACTGATATCATGTTTCTCCACCATCCTACAGATAAAACGTTTTTGTCCTTTTGGTTTCATTTATTAGAAATAATTTAGGATACCAGGTTCTATTTTGAGATGTTGATACATTAAAAAGTATCTCAAGTGCCCTTCTAAAGTTTCCTTCTATGGCAACCCCAAAAACACCCTTCCATTTAAACTGTGCTGGCAGCTTTTAGACTGACACTGATTGATTGTATATTCTCTCCTTTTCCTCATTCCCTTTAGTTCATTGTGGAATGTCATGGGAATACTCTTTTACCCCAGTTTCTTGGCATGTACAGGCTTACTGTAGATGGTGTGGAAACCTACATGGTAGTCACCAGGAATGTATTTAGTCACCGGTTGACAGTGCATCGGAAATATGATCTCAAGGTGAGAATCTCTAAGTTTGGCAACGTCCCATTCTGGCCTCAAAAAGTGCTTGCTTGTAGGTTTAGAATCATAAGTAGACACTAGAGTCTTGGAGTTGTGAAGAAAGTAGGGTAGTGTTTGAAAAATACTATCATTTCTGTGTAATTCACATGTTTACTATATTCATATGGTTCAGTTTCCTTTTATAAGTATGTTGGTTTTTTCTGAAGGTTGAGTCCAGTACACCATGGCTGCTCTAAAGCACGGGTACAGTTTAGGCCTGGTGTTGATTTTGCATTCTGTAGGAGTTTCACACTGGAGGAGGAAAGCTATCACCGCAGAATTAAAATGAGAAAGATTGTTTCCAGATTTGCTGTATGAAATTAGAACTGGTGGTGTTCACTAATTGTATCACAGTGTTCTTTAATACCTGTAACTTGCTAGTATAAGAACCAAATTTGGTATTCCCCCCCCAACCCCAAATTGGGTTTGCTAAGAGACATTGGAGGGAGAATTAAATATTTTGTTTGGAATAACTGTGACTTCCTCAGAAATTTTTAGACTTAACTTTTGGAACTGTTTTGGTGTCGGGGAATCTCATGACTGTTTGCAAACCTCTGTTTGCATGTAATGCAAAGAGCAGCTGGCAGTCAGAAGTGAAATATTTTTGCATAAATTCCTGCAGAATTTCATACAGTAGTGCATAGATGCACTTGATTTTCTAGATCAAACACAGTGGTAGTTTTAAGGCAATTAGTGTATGGTTCGCTGAGATGTGAGAATACTGTATTCGTGTTGTTTTTGAAAGCTCTATGAACCAGGCTATCCCATAAAGCCATAACATGTCCATTTATTTTGGCATGTTATATACATAGCAGTTGTGTTTTATTATTCTGGATTAGATTTAGCATGTTCTTTGAACCCTGCTGGTCTGTCTATGTAAGAATTCTGCCTTCAGCCATGGAGAGTCCAGACTGCATTAGAGAGGATCACATCAACAAAGTGAGAATGAGATAGTCATTTCCTGACTGTTGATCGTTGATATTTCATTTCTAAATCAGAGAATCATAGAGTTGGAAAGGATCTCAGAGGTCATAGATTCTCTTTTTCTATGAAGGATAAGCTAAAGCTGACATAGTAAAGCTGACTTAATGTATTCAATTCTGGGGAGTGTAATATTTTCGTGGTTTAAATGTTTGGAAAATGAAAGGGGAGGGAATAAGCACAAAGAAAGTTGCACTGGCTTTGCCCTTAATTTATAAACGTGTAGTCAGTTTTTTAAAAACAAAAAAACAAAACAACTTTTGGCTTTAAATAGGCAATCACTTTCTATTCTTTATTTTCCCCTCCAGGGTTCAACAGTAGCAAGAGAAGCCAGCAACAAAGAAAAGGTAAAAGCTGCTGTTGGAGAAAGTTTTAAAATAAAAATCTTGGTGTTTTGAATAAACCTATATAATGTTACTGTCCTATGGTGTATAACAGATGAAAGTGCATGTTGAGAAACTGGGAAGATGCAGTAAGCTTGCAACATATAGGTAGAATTAGGAAAGAGCATATAATGATTATGTTCCTATCTTTCATGTCATATATTTGCATTCTTTTTTCAATAAAGCATTTATTTTTAAGTTTTAAAAAGCAGCTGCATATTTTAAAATATGCATTTGATAATCAAAATCATATAAAAACTTCAAAGTTTAATAGAATCTGGAAATAAATGCATAAATTAGCAGTTTGGCATAATATTAAAATAAAACTATTAATTAGTGCTTAAAACAATGAGTTTTAAGATGTTTATCAAAATAAACATCTGTTTCTATTCTGCTGTATGACTTAAACTCTTGTTTGGGGTAGAGTGTTCAATGTCAGGGTGGGATAGCCTTTTAGTGTTTAAGTGTTGGGGAAATTCATATCAAAGATTATCAGAAAAGGAAACATCAGTCAAAAGTGGATATCCTCTCTCCTTCCATTTCTCACCTATACACATATATGCCCAGGCATACATTTAAACATGCAAGCATTGATTGTGGCTCTCCAGTTATACACAAAAGCTTACCAGTGGGTTTGCTTCCCTCTGAGACTCCTCAGAATACATTTCCTCAGAGATTCCTCCTGTTGGGACTGAGAGCAACACAGACACAGCAAACATGAACCAAAGGCAGTTTAAAGAGCATTTTTCCTTTTGGCTTTTCTTCCTTACAGTTAGTCCTCAACTTATGACTGTTTGCTTAACAGCACTTCATAATAATGGCCTTGGAAAGGGTGCTTTGTGGCCTGTAAAGCACTTCCAACAATTGCAAAAGTTGCAACACCCTCTGTGGTCACATTACCATGATCTGCATGCTTGGCAACCTGTTCGCATTTATGACTGGTTGCCAAGTGCCCTGCAATCATATGATCACAATTTGCAATCTTCTCTGCCAGCTTCCCCAGAAAGTAAATAGGGAAGCCAGCAGGGGAGCTTGCAAGCTGCTGCCACCTGCCCAAAGGACTCCCTCTCATCTCTGGGGGTTGGGTGAAAGAGCTGCCTGCTTGGATTTTGGCAGTCCAAGCAGGCACGGAACTGAAATCCTTCAGCAGGGAGCTCTTTCCGCTAGCTCCCAGAGATGAGAGGGAGCCAAAATCCAAGCAGGGTTTTCATCCCCTGAGTGGAGAGGCAGCGTGGTAAGGTAAGGAGCACAGGATGCCCCGGGGGTGGGGGAGGCCTGGTGCAAGCCACGTGTGAGTGTCTCTCTGCTCAGGGGATGAAAATCTTTATTGTTATTACAGTATTATAATATTTATTAGTGTTAGCCTAATTTTTTGACAGCTTAATGTATTGTGCCAGCCAATTTGGGTAGTTAATGAACATAGAATAGAATATAAGTTAAAACTTGTCCTTCTCTTGCCCCAGTTACTAACAATTAGTGTGATCCCACAGCACACTAGACCCTTAACTGTCCCAGTTAACTATATTGTGTGAACCCAGCCTTCCTTTTTAATAAGGAAAGTTATTCAATCATTATTGTTTTTGTTGCCTTTCTGCAATATCAGAGGTTGGGCAACACGGCTTCTAAACTTTACAGAATAAAAGCATTGGAATACTATTGCACTGATGGACCATAAGCAGTCTAGACAGCCAATGGGGTAGGATGAAGATGGTATACGTCAGAGGTCCCCAACCTTTTGGGCACCAGGGACCGGTTCTGTGGAAAAAGGGTTTTCCACGGACCGGAGAGTGCGTGGTTTTGTGTGCTGCCTGCATCCCATGGATGGGGTTTTGCTCGTTTGTGCGGACCGGTTGCTGGCATGCCGTGGCCCAGTACTGGTCCACGGACCGGGGATTGGGGACCCCTGGTATAAGTGACTGAAGTCTGAACCTGAACTTAATCCTATAAGCATAGGGACAGCCTTTTCAAGAGCAAGAAATATGTTTTCTAATCACCCAATTGGTGAAAGAGCCAGTTTGGTGTAGTGTCATGGTTCCGACAAAGACAAATAAAGCAGAACTCTGAGGCTTGCAAATTCCTCAAAGAACATGTTTATTAGTTACAAAGTATTGGCACATCAAAAGTGAAACCAAGTCTGGAGACAGACGTAACAATTCCCCAATACAAAGTTAAAAAAATACCTCCCCTAAAACTATGCAAGCAACTACATTCCCCAATACATCTTCTCGACGGGCTTTTTACACAATGCCCACCCTGCAGTCTCGGGAGCAGCCAATGACCTTGGTTCCCATGGGACAAAAGATTATTTAGACTAGTGAAGCACCTGGGCAACTCCCCTCCCTCTGTTCTATATGGCAACTGAAAATAAATAGGGAAAATGGCTACAGCCATGCTCATTTGTAGAGTTGACAGTCTGCCCCTCTCAGAAAGAAAGAGTCTCCTGTAGGGGAAACAAAAAGCAGGTTAAGTATTCTCTCGAGGCTTGTAAGAGTATTTATCATAAAACTTTTTTTATTAATCTATCCGCTTTCACATTTGTACATTTCACCCATGTAGCTTCTGAAAGGGGGTAGCCTTTCCACTGAACGAGGTACTGTAACTTTCCCTTGTACAAACTAGAATCAAGAATTTGTTTTATTTCATAATGCGTCTCCCCCTCTACAACTACTGGACCCGGCAGCTCCTTTGGGACAGGTCTTAAAGAGGATTTTGACACAGATTTTAATAGATTGCAATGAAACACAGGGTGAACTTTTCCCAACAACTGTGGAAGTTTCAATTCCACTGTGACAGGGTTTATGATCTTAGAGATGGGAAAAGGACCAAGGAATTTTGGACCCAATTTTGTACTGGGTAGCTTTAACCTTAAATATTTCGTTGAAAGATAAACTAATTGTCCAACATAAAAAGGTTTCTGAGGGGAGCGTCATTTGTCTGCTTGCTCCTTGTAAACCTTGGTAGCCGTGGACAATGCATTCTTCACATTCACCCAACCCCCCTGGAAAGATGTCACCCATTGATCCAAAGTCTGGGAAGTAAGAGGCTCCTGTGGGTACTCTGGCATGGGCACAAAATCTCTACCCATTACTATTTTGAATGGGGTGAGTCCAGTGCTACTGTGCACAGTATTTTGTAGGCTACCTCTGCGAAAGGCAGGAGATCACCCCAATTAGTCTGCTGGTAATTTACATAACATCTGAGGTACTGTTCCACCATTGTGTTAGCTTTCTCTGCAGCTCCATTAGTATTCGGATGAAAAGCAGATGAAAGCCCCTAGGAGGACCCAATCAGGTTAACGAACTCCCTCCAGAATTTTGCAGTAAACTGGACCCCTCTGTCAGAAATAATCTGGTTTGGGGCACCATGAAGTCAGTATATGTGTTTCAAAATCCGCTTGGTTAGCTTCTGGGCAGAGGGAAGTGCCAAACAAGCGATGAAATGTGCCTGTTTGGAAAATAGATAAATCACAGTTGATATTACAGTGTTTCCCTTACTCTCAGGTAACTCCACTATAAAATCCATGGCTATCTCCTCGCAAGGCTGGGAAGGGTCAGCAACTTGTTGCAATAATCCTGGTGGTTTTCCAGGACGCCTCTTCAGGGCAGCATAGGTGGCACAACTCTTAACATAACTCTCAATGTCTTTTTTTCATTCCTGGCCACCAGAATTGCCTCCGCACCAGATGCAATGTCTTTAAAAATCCAAAGTGACCCACTTGCTTAGCATCATGACTCCGTTGCAATGCTTGGAGTCTGAAGCCATCTGGGAGGTATAATTTGGAACCTTTCCAAGCTAATCCCCCCCTTAGGGTTAAAATAGATTTGTTATCTTTAAACCAGGCATCAATCTCTAACTTCTCCTTCAATTCCTTTAGTGAGCGATCGTCAGGACCCGCAGGGGGTCTCTATGTGTGCGATCTGGTTGTTATTTGAGAAGCAAATTGCAGTGAAGGAATAATGGAGTTAATTACTTCCTCTTGGTTGTCTTGAACTGAGGCATTCTAGACAGGAAAATATTTTAAAGTGAAATTAAAATGGTCGAAGTACTGAGCCCACCGAACTTGCTTCGGAGATAATTTATGGGGGGGGGGGTTTCAGAGCCTCCAAAATGTTGTGATCAGTCCATACCTCAAAAGGTATTTCTCCCCGGGACTTCCGGCTGAGTCGCGGCGCCGATGGCAGCTTCTCTGTGAGCTGTTTGCCCTGAAGGCACGTAAGAGCCACAGGAACAGCTGTTCCGCGGCTCGGAATCCCCTTCCCCGGGCAAAGGGGGGGATGAGCTTCCCCGATAGGGGTAGAGCTCCCTAGCCCTCGTATTTTGACAGCGGTGAGAGCTAAGGTGAGTTCCCCCAGAGTCGGGGATTTCTCTGTGCTTCAGGCTGCCTTCGTTGAAACGAAGCCAGATGCGGATTCAGCCTCTGCCGTTCCAGGAAAGCATGAGTTGAATTTTACAGGCAGACAGAGCCTACCAGGAGGATTTAAAATTGATTGAACTGAAACCTTAACTCTACAATTAAAGACTCTTCTTCGCTTTTTATGTTAACTTGAAGAACAAGAAGAATATGGCTGCGGAAGGGCGTTTCTGTTTTTTCAATTGAAAACATATGAGACTTTCACTTTCTGGAGACTTTCTCTTGGATTATTACTGTAAGAGATTTAGTTACTTTGAGCTGGCTGGACAAGCTTTCTGTTTCTATCATTGTTTGATGTGATTACAAGACTTTATAAGACTTTTATAAGACCTTTATAAGATTTTATGTTATATAAATGAAAGTATAAGAGAAGAAGGAGAGAAGTAAAATGGCTTCTAAACGTGTGGGAACTTTTGTTCCTCAAAAAAGCACAATCTCCTCTCCAGCTGTTCAAACACCACAGCAGCCAAAACCTAAGACTCCTCCGCCTTCCCCCCCAATTCCAGCACTTCCATTGAGAGATATTCAAGATGCATTAAAGGACAATGCAAGACAGATTAGAATGGAAATGGAGGACTTGTTTGAAAAGAAACTTGAAGAGAAACTTGAAGAGAAGAATGCAGAGATGAGAGATGATATATTGTTTGCATTGCAAGGTCTGGCAGTTCATGTAGAACGTATTGAAGGATGGGTGGATGAAGTGCAGGAGCATGTTGAAAGCTTGGAACTTAGACTGGGAAAAGTGGAGGAGAGTGTGGATTTAACTCAAAATGAGGTCATTTTGTCACAATACAGAGAAATGGAATATGCTTTGAGAATAAGGGGGCTGAAAGAAAATGCTCAAGAGAAATTAGAGGAGGAGATTGCAGCAGATCTGGTCTTGGTTTTATCCTGTCAACCTGAAGAAATTATAAGAGAAATGGAAAATTTTTTTAGAGTCAATTCATGGATTGCAAGACAGAGAAACCTTCCAAGAGATGTTGTTATCTATTTTTCTAGAAAATCAATCCGTAATCAAATTATTCAAGCTTTTTACAATCAGAAATTTCAAATATCAGGACAAGATGTTATAATTTTA
>NW_015388665.1:69427-74135 GCF_001527695.2 Protobothrops mucrosquamatus | reverse complement strand
GGGCACAGTCATCAGCAAAGAGAAGATCTCGTAGCACAGTCTCCTTTACCTTGGTGACAGCCTGGAGTCTGCGCAGGTTGAACAATTTCCCATCGGTTCTGTACCTCAGATTGACTCCCACTGAGCTGTTCTGAAAGGCGTCAGACAGCATGGCTGAAAACATCATGCTGAACAAGGTTGGTGCCAGCACACAGCCTTGTTTAATGCCGTTTGTGACAGGGAAAGCCTTTGAAGCTTCACCGTTACTCAAAACACGAGCCGCCATGCCATCATGGAACTGCCGTACCATCAGAATAAATCTGTCAGGGCACCCAAACTTCGACATAATACGCCATAATCATTCACGACTGACTGTGTCAAAAGCCTTGGTGAGATCCACGAAGGTGGTGTATAGTTCACGATTCTGCTCCTGACATTTCTCCTGGAGTTGTCGAGCTGCAAAGATCATGTCCACCATGCCACGCTCTTTACGGAAACCACACTGTGTCTCAGGTAGTAGACCCTGTTCCAGATGGTCAATCAGGCGATTTAGCAACACTCGTGCAAAGATCTTGCCTGCGATGGAGAGAAGTGATATTCCTCTATAATTATCGCAGACTTGTCGGTTTCCTTTCCTCTTGTAGAGGTGCACAATGGACGCGTCTTTCAGTTCCTGAGGGATGGAACCTTGTTTCCAGAAAGACCGGAACAGCTGGGTGAGTTTTTCAACAAGCACAGCACCACCAGCCTTACAGACTTCCGCTGGGATTGCATCAGATCCTGGTGCCTTACCACTGGAACACTGACTGATGGCCTGTGAGGTTTCAGCCTCTGATGGTGGGACATCCAGGCTATAGTTGATATCCACCTGGGGTATTCTGTCGATCGCCTCATTATTGATGGTGGATGGGCGATTCAGCACAGAGTGGAAATACTCAGCCCAATGCTGTAAAATCAGATTCCTCTCAGTGATTAGAGTTGCACCACTCGAATCCAATAAAGGGGAGCTTCCTGAGGGCTGAGCTCCATACAGGGATCTAAGGGCTTCATAGAACCGTTTGGCATCGTTTCTATCAGCAAACTTCTGGATTTCATCTGCTTTGGCACTTAACCAGGAGTCCTGCATCTTGCGGAGCTTGCTCTGTACAATCCTGCGAGTGTTAGTAAAAGCATTTTTCTTTGCAGTTGAAGACGGGTCATTCTGATGAGCACGATAGAGGTGGTGTTTTTCAGCAAGCAAGGCCTTGATCTCTTCATCGTTTTCATCAAACCAGTCCTGCTGCTTCCTATATGAAGGTCCAAGAACCTTAAGTGCAGAAGAGTGCAAGATGTCCCAGAAACATTCCCAGTCCTTCTCAACATTTTCCTGTATTTGCAGCTCTGAGAGTTGATTGTCAAGATCTTTTACTAATGAAGCTATTACGTAGGGGTTTTCCAGTGTACTGACGTTGATCTTTTTCATCACAACTCTGTTTCCCTGTGGACGATTCTTTGGCTTGATGTGAATATTTAACTTGGAAATGATGAGTCTATGGTCAGTCCAACAGTCAGCACTCGGCATGGCCTTAGTTACTCTTACATCTTGCATGTCTCTCCTCCGCACGATGACATAATCAATGAGATGCCAGTGCCTGGAGCGTGGGTGCATCCAGGACGTCTTTTTGCGAGTAGGCAGGCGGAAGGTGGTATTAGTAATGATCAGATCATGAGCAGCACATATCTTTAATAGTAACAGGCCATTGCTATTACATGTGCCAATTCCGTTTTTACCAATAACGCCATCCCAGGTAGAATGATCGGACCCCACTCAGTGTGGCTTGCTTTCCACTTAGTAGGGGGAGATGCAGTGTCATGAGTCGATCATTCACACCCTTAGGAAGACTGGCAAGTTGGCGGACAAGATGGTTCTTAACCGCTAAGCCAACTCCAGACTCACGACGTTGGTCACTGCTACGTCCACACCAAAAGAATGTGTAACCGCCTCCTGTTTCTGTAAGCTGACCTTCATTGGGTAGACGAGTTTCACACAGGGCCGCAATGTCAATGTTAAATCTTGCAAGCTCTCTGGCTACCAGAGCTGTTCTTCTTTCTGGGCGATCTGCTGATGGGTTGTCTTGAAGCGTACGTACGTTCCATGTACCAATGATAAGTGGTAACACCTTGTTTTTCGTCTTAAGTTTTGTATTTTGACCTCATGAAGTGGGATCCCCTCCAACCGCGGTAGGCTGGACAGAGTTTGAAAGAAGCAACAATGTTTAGGGCACTTTTTCTAGCCCCTTCCTCATACTACGGAGGTGAGCAGTGTGGTCCTAAAGAGGGCTGCTCAGTCACTCAGATAGATGCCGAATCCAGCTGTTGCTTCATCAGCAAGAAGCGACCATTAGACCTGAGACGCCTGTGTGCAGGTCCGCGTCCACAGCTCCCAGTGATTCCACACCTGCTGCTTCACCAATCGCCTATCGCCACAGGACTTCGAAATTTATGGGAGTTAGGAAAAGTCAAGATGTCAAGACTTGTGCGTGGATTGGATTAAAGTGAGGGAGAGGTGCGCATAGTCAGCCTCACTCTCTCTTTCCAGATTCCATCTTGTTCCAATGGCAGGACAAAAGTCGAGACAGTTGGAGATGGGCTGGGCGCAGTGGTTGACCAGGGCGTCTTTCGTGTCTTGCCGTGCTCTCAGCGTACCACATCGCTTGCAGAAACTGCCTTCATGACCGTTGGTCCTATTTTAATAGGCCTCATCTGCTCAATCCGCCAGAGTCTGTCTTCACGTGCTCGGGATAGACAGATCCTTTGCTCACCGAATGTCAAAGACACAATGGCTACTCTCGACCTGGTTTGGCCAGCCTGTCGAAGCTGTTGTCTGGGGTGTGGCCGCTGCGCATGTTACAGCTACTAGGAGCCACAGGTAAGAGCTGAGTGTCAGGTGGGGACCAAAGGTGTACGAGCTGCCCTAAAAAGGGCACGACATGCCCTCCACCAGAGGTGCTACCCCTCCCTGAACACCCCATACACCCCAATATGTTAATAGCAGATCAGACGGCAACTAGTTTAAGGTACATGAAATATAATACATTCTCTAATGCAAATAAACCAGGAAGGTGGTTGGCCTATCAATTACGAAAGAAGCAGAAATCAAGAATTATAGAGAAAATAGATTATAATGGTAAAATGACATTTCAACAAAACCTGATTAAAAAGAGCTTTTTGGATTTTTATTCTAAGTTATATGCTTCTGAAAAAATACAATTTGAACAAATAGATAATTATTTACAGCAGGCACATTTTCCTAGATTGTCAGACAACCAAAGGGAAAAAATGAATTGCTCAATTACATTGGAGGAGATAAAGGGGGCAATTAAGCAATTAAAACTTGGTAAGGCACCAGGTACAGATGGATTTACAGCAATTTATTATAAGATGTTATCTGAAGAAATGATAGAACCATTAAGGGAATTGTTCAATAGTATTTTGTTGGGTGAAGAGGTATCTCCTTCCTGGAGAACTGCTTTTATATCTTTAATACCAAAGGAGGGTCAGGATTTGATTCAACCCAAGAATTATAGACCTATATCTTTACTGAATACAGATTATAAGATTTTTTTCAAAAGTACTGGCAAATAGACTAATGCAAGTGTTGAACCAATTGATTCATAGTGATCAATCCGGATTTATAACTGGAAGATATATGAAATATAACGTAAGACAAATTATTAATTTAATTGAATATTTGGATAAGAATAATCAAACTCCTGCTGCTTTTATTTTTTTAAATGCTGAAAAAGCATTTGATCAATTAGATTGGGGTTTTTTGTTTCAAGTTATAGATAGAATGAATTTTGGGGGAAAATTTTTGTCCGCCCTTAAGGCTATTTATCAACAGCAATCAGCACAGATTATAGTTAATGGGGGGGTAACAGAAGCATTTAAAATTGAAAAAGGAACTAGACAAGGATGTCCATTATCTCCATTGTTATTTGTGTTAACAATGGAGATTTTGTTAATTAAAATTTGGGAGTCTTCTATAATAAAAGGAATTAAGGTTAATAAGATTGAGTATAGATTAAGAGCTTTTGCAGATGACCTAGTGTTAACGTTAACTCAGCCAATAGATTCAGTAATTGACTTGGTTGAAATTATTGCACAATATGAGAAAGTTTCTGGTTTTAAGATTAATTGTAATAAGACTAAAATATTACTGAAAAATATGTCTATGAATGATAAAGATATGTTAGTTACGCTTACAGGTTTTGAAATGGTTAAAAAGGTAAAATATTTGGGAGTTTATATTACAGCCACTAATGCTAAATTGTATAAGAATAATTATGAATCTTTATGGCTTAAGGTGCAAAAGGATTTAAATGACTGGAAAAAATTGCAATTATCTTTCTTGGGGAGAATCTCAGCAGTAAAAATGAATATTCTCCCAAAGTTTCTTTTCTTGTTTCAAATGATCCCTATTTTAAAAAAAGATGCTAATTTGGAGGATTGGCAGAAGGGTATTAATAAGTTCATTTGGGCGGGCAAGGTGCCAAGAGTTAAGTTTAAGATTATGCAAGATATAAGGGAACGAGGAGGACTTAAAGCCCCTAATTTAAAATTGTATTATGATGCGGTGGTTTTGACATGGATCAGTGATTGGTTAAATTTAACAAATAAGAATATACTTTCTCTTGAAGGATGGGATTTGTTATTTGGTTGGCAGGCATATTTAATTTATGATAAAAAG
>NW_015388665.1:65129-67300 GCF_001527695.2 Protobothrops mucrosquamatus | reverse complement strand
TTAAAAGAGAGTTAAAGGAGGTTATAGATATGTTATTTTAATAGTTGATTAATGTTAGTTAGAGTATGATTATTTTATTGTTAACCCTGTGATTGGCACTGGGAAGTGAGGGGGGAGGGAGGGGGGAGTGGAAGGGTGGGTTGGGGAAGGGGGGGATTTATATTGTAAAATTTTATAAAATTTTCAATTAAAAAAAAAAGGTATTTCTCCCCCTTCCAAGAAGTGACGCCATGTCAGCAATGCCCAACGAACTGCAAAAGCCTCTTTCTCCCAAACTGCCCACCTCCTCTTGATGTCAATTTCCAGGAAGTGTAAGCACAGGGTTGTAACTCCCCTCTGTGATTTTTTTTTGTAAGAGAACGGCACCCATGGCCACGTCACTTGCATCAGCTTGAATGATGAATTGTTGTCCAGGGTCAGGGTGTTTAAGAACTGGTTCAGCTGCAAAGAGTCTCTTTAGTTTTTCAAACGCTGCCTGGCATGCTAACAACCATTGCAATGGCTGACAAGGTCGGGTTTTCCCCCCTCCTTTTCCTGTTTTGAGTAAATTGGTGATTGGCATGGCTATCTTTGCGAAAGAGGGAATAAATTGATGATAAAAGTTGGCAAATTCCAGAAAACTTTGAAGTTGCTTGCGGGTGCGCGGGGGTCGCCATTCTAGTACTGCTTTTACTTTGGCAGGGTCCATCTCCACCCCTCATTTAAAATCTGATACCCTAGAAAATCAAGGTGTGTCTGGTGAAATTCACACTTTGACAGCTTCACATACAGTTTGGCTTTTAACAGTCTTTAACACCTCATGGACCAATTTGATGTGTTCATCCATGGTTTCAATGTAAATAAGGATGTCATCAAGCTAAACCAAAGCCCCCTTGTATAAATGGTCATGGAACACTTGATTTATCAATTGCATAAACACAGCGGGGGGGCCCTGCAGTCCAAAAGGCATCACCTTAAATTGGAAGCTCCCCAAAGGGCAATTAAAGGCTGTTTTCCACTCATCCCCTCGGAATTCATCTTCAATGTGACCCCTCAGTTGCTCCATGAATAAATTAATGTCATGCAATTCAGGAGCCCCTTCATCATGGAGGTTGGTCACCCTGTCAGCCGCTTCCCCCTCTAAATTTACCGCCACAGCATTCACCATCATAGCCCCATCCAGGTAGGCATAAATGTAGCGATCTAAATGAGCCCATACCTGGTTTAAGAAGAAGGTCAGCTTCTCAGGATCCCCATCAAAAGTGGGCTTGGTGGGAGGCGGCTCGAACCTCAGCAGAGCTACCTGCACCTGCTGCTGGGCTTGGGCGGCTTGCTGGTCTTGGGGACATGGCTGAACGACTCTCCGGACCTCTCTTGGCTGGGCTCCGGGACTGGCATCCTGAGGCCGTGGCAACGGACTTGGCTGGGATACAGGGCTTGGTATCATAGCTGGTTGGGGGATGGGCAAAGCAGCACGAACTCCGGCAGTTGGGCTGGAACTCTGGCAAGGGGGGAAAAGAGATGGGTAGCTCTTGGCATTTCCCCCCACGGCACCCACCTCTTGGGCAACAGGAATCGTATCCTTTACCTCCAGCCTGCCAAACTTCTCCTTCAGCTGTTCGAGCGAGGGGCTGTGGACTGTGGATTGAAATCTCCACTCTTCGGAGTCATCCCATCTGATCGACCCCTTTCCTTTCTTGCCATCCGCAGACGAAGAACCCTGGGATGGCAGCAATAAGAGCTCCTCTCTAGCGGTTACAGGAGTGCTCCTGCACTGAGTGGCAGCCTCAGCTTGGTAGAGGTCCGCTAGGGCTGTAGCTCCTTCCTGCGGTACCAGCTTCCCAGGTTGGATCAACCTGGTTTTCGGCTGACACCCCCCCCCCCAAAAGTGATGCCTCGTTAGCTGGAGTGCCAGCCTGCGCTCCGACAACCTGAGTCCCATTGCGGCTAGCAGCGGTTTCAACTTTCTCCTCCATCTCGAGTGTTTACCACTCTCCCAAAAGTGAGGGAGTCAGGGCCCAGCACCCCAGAAAACGAAGTTTTAAGAGACTTGGTTTAATGTCATGGTTTTGACAGACAGAGACGAATAAAGCAGAACTCCGAGGCTTGCAAATTCCTCAAAGAACATGTTTGTTTGTTGTTTTTTTTTATTAAAATTTTTTAAAAGTTTTACAATATAATTCCCCACCTCC
>NW_015388665.1:57346-64040 GCF_001527695.2 Protobothrops mucrosquamatus | reverse complement strand
CTTTGTATGAAACTTTATCCAATTTAACTCCCCTAGATATCCCCTCTATCATCTGTCCTGGACTTGTCCAAATCGGAATCTTATAGTTTAATCTATAATAATATTTCTTCCAAACTCGAAGTAAGGCACTTCTCAAAATGTGAGCCTTAAAAATTCTATCTACTTTTTTATCATAAATTAAATATGCCTGCCAACCAAAGAACATGTTTATTAGTTACAAAGTATTGGCACATCAAAAGTGAAACCAAGTCTGGAGACAGACGTAACAATTCCCCAATACAAAGTTAAAAAATCCCTCCCCTAAAACTATGCAAGCAACTACATTCCCCAATACATCTTCTCGGTGGGCTTTTTATGCAACGCCCAGCCTGCAGTCTCGGGAGCAGCTGATGACCTTGGTTCCCACGGGACAAAAGATTATTTAGCGAAGCACCTGGGCCACCCCCCCTCCCTCCATTCTATGTGGTAACCGAAAATGAGTAGAAAAAATGGCTGCAGCCATGCTCATTTGTAGAGTTGACAAGTTAAGGCACCAGGCTAGAAACTGGGAGACTGAGAGTTCTAGTCCTGTGTAAAGCAGAAAGCCAGTTGGGTGACCTTGGGCCAGTCACACATACTCAGCCCTAGGAAGAAGGCAAGCCACTTTTAGAAAATCTTGCCAAGAAAGCTGCAGCGACTTGTCCAGGAGTCAAAATTGACTGAAAGGAAGAAACAAACAGAAAACCAGTGACTTGTCCAGAACTATGAGTTTTACAAAACTCCTAGTTATGGGACACTGGGAGTGGTGGTGGTGTTCAGAACATCAACCTGGAATCCCAAAGATGTCCTTGCTGTGTAGCCCCAACAAGTGAATTAGAAGAACATAGATCAGGAAGATCGAGCTTTGTTTCAAAGAGACTCCACCATAGTTAATTTAGTATAAATCTGGCAGGAATTTGTCCTTAAAAGTTTTCAAAATGCTGGTTTTATCTCAGACTAGGATTAAATATACCTTCCTGAAATCTATGTGGCTTTGGTTCCTTGGTTTGCTAGCTATGTGGGGCTTGACAACAAAATGGAAAGACCAATTCCTAAAGAAAAAAATTGAAGGCCTCGAGTTCAGGCTCAGACAAGGAATAAATCCGACCCACCAGAAGCTTGGCATTCAGAACCAGATTGATGGGGCAGTCGTGGTGGGAGTTGCTCCGCCTCTCTCTCACTGAACACATCAGCATAGTCCACAATTGCCGACAGAAGGTATAAGATTTTCGTGGGGACTCCCTCAGCCACGCACACCTGCAGCCAGTGGGTATGACACTTCTGGCTGTCCAAATGAATCACCTCCTCTGACCACACGATCCTCGGGTTGTGCGCCTGGAAGCACTCCAACCCCAGCATGATAGGGAAATTAGCGACCGCCAAGTAGAACTCAAGTTGCTGCATGTGATCGTCCATGTGCATCTGAAGTGGGACAGTGGCTGCTGTCATATGTCCTGACCAGAGAGGTCGGCCATCTATGGTTTCCACCAGAATGGCAGGAGAACCTCGTGCGGGATCTCCCATTTCGCGGCAAATTCTAGATCCATAAATTTCGCGGTGGCCTCCGAATCCACCATAGCTTGTGTTGGCACCTTCGCCCCATCGGGTCGTATCAAAATCACTGCCACCACCAAATGCATTGGCGTGACTCGTTGCTGCGTTGGGCCTGCCAACATGGTCACCCAACCTTGCGAGCCTCCTAGGTCAGGCCCCTGGAGTTTCCTGACGGCACCCGACTTTTCTTAGCCAGGCACGTGGCAGCCAGATGCTCAGGCCTCCCACAGTAGAAGCATAGTCTCTCCCAGCAAAGGTGATTCCTCTCAGCAGTGGTGATCCGTGGCCAACACCCCCCCCCCACTTGCATAGGTTCCTCGGAGGAAAGCGGCTCCTCGTGGGGCTTCGCCGGCGGGTGTGATTCCGCCCTCCGTCTCTGTGCCCTCCATTGCTGAAGCCGCCTGTCTATATGCAGACAGAGGTGCATGAGGGCCTATAAGGTGTTGGGGCAGTCTGTCCAGGCCAGCTCATCCAGAAGCTCTGATGACAGACCCCCCTGGAACTGATAGTTGAGGGCCTCTTCATTCCACCTCAGGTCCTAACTTATCAGCCGGAAGTTGCTGATATAGTCTACAACCGGCCGTCGCCCCTGCTTTAGCTCTCGCAAGCACCAGTTCGCCGTCTGGGCCTTCATGGGGTCCTCAAACATAGCTCTCTGACGGGGACATAGCATTTCTGACGGGGACATGCCGGGGCCACCACTTGCATCTGGGCCAGCTGTGAGGAGAGCAGGGCCACTTGCTGGGCCAGCTGTGCATTATCTGCTAGCAACTGCTCCATCCTTTTGAAGGGTAGGCTTGCTGGGGTGGGGGGGAAATGAGTGGCTGGGAACAAACTGTGCTGCCCAGCTCACTCACACATAAATGTAACTGTGGTTTACTGAGTTTATTAATATTCCCTTGCAATTCCCTTCACCAAAACACCCAGAACTGTCCCAATTAAGTCCAGCCACGAGCAGACCAATGTTAGTCCACAAAGCAATGGCCAAAGAGTCCACAAAGCACTTGAAAGTTTCTCAAACAAAATAAATCCACCAGGCAAACTTAAATCTACAACACAAGAGAGCTTACAAGTCAAGAAAAGTACAGAGTTTCCAAGGTACAATTTAAGTCAAGGCATGGTGTCAATCCAAAGTGAGGCAGGAATCACAATGACCAGAAAACACACAGCTAGAAAACAAACATGTTGTTCCCAATAACGCCTCCCTCTGTCTGCTGTGCTAAATAGCCAGCTTCTGATGCAGCCCATGAAGAAGAGCAAGGCTTTCACCTCTTAAGTAGTCTGGCTGACCTCTACTCCTGCCTTTTCTCTACCCTACATGTTCTTGGATCAGGTACAGAAGGCAGTTCCTCCTCCTCCTCACTGACCGTCTGCAACTGCATGCTTTCCCCAGCTGGAGTCTCAGCCAAATCCCAGACAGCTGCTCGGAGCCATCAATTAACTCAGCTCCTGACATGCCAAGAACCAGTTTATCCTCCCCTGAGCTGACATCTAGAGAGGTAACCGGAATCGTCCGGGGGAGTCATCACAGGGAGAGACGACCGTTGGATTTACCCTCCGAGATCGCAGACTATGCTGATGTGTTTGGGGAGAAGGATGAGGACAGGTTGCCACCTCACCACCCCTATGATTGCCCAATAGACCTGGTCCCGGATGCGAAATTGCCTGTGGGCCAGATTTACTCCCTTTCCGAACCTGAGTTGGCAGCTCTCGGAGTTCTTGGACAAAAACCTGCAGAAGGGTTCATCTGGCCCTCAGCGTCTCCTTTGGCTGCTCCTGTGCTTTTCATAAAGGAAAAAATCTGGGGAGTTAAGACTCTGTTGTGACTATCGCAAACTGAAAGCTATCACCTTGCACAATCGGTACCCTCTACTGTTGATCCCCGAGCATATAGAGAGGCTGCACCAGGCCCCAGATTTTTACCAGACTGGACCTGCGGGGAGCCTACAATTTGGTCCAAATCAGAGTGGGGGATGAGTGGAAGACAGCCTCCAGGACATGCTATGGCCACTTCGAGTACACAGTAATGACCTTTGGCCTGACCAACACTCCCGGGGTCTTCATGCATTTCATGCATGATGCGTTCTGGGATCTGTTGGACCGTTTCGTGGTCATCTACCTTGATGACATCTTGATCTACTCTCCCTCCCACAGAGAGCACTGGAAGCACGTCCATTTGGTGTTGCAGTGCCTGCAAGAGCATCAACTCTTCATGAAGCATGAAAAATGCCAATCACACAGACCATCAACTTCCTGGGCCATCACATCTCCCCTGAGGGCATGGAGATGGATCCTGAGAAATTGGAGGTGCTGCGGGTCTGGCAGCCCCCACGCTGGGTAAAGGACGTGCAATAGCTCTTGGGCGTCACAAACTACTACCGCACTTTCATTCCCCGGTTTGCCACCTTGACTGCACCCCTATCCATCCTGTTATGGAAGGGCATGAAGTTCCACTGGAGCATGGCAGAGCAGGACCCCCTCGATGCCATCAAAGCCGCCTTCGCCTAAGAGCCTATCCTGAAGCATCACGATCTGGTGAGGCCTTTGGTGGTGGAGATGGATGTATCGGACATGGCCGTTGGGGCCGTTCTCCTGCAAGCCTACGCTCCTTCGGGTACCCTGTTCCCTTGCACCTACTACTCCAGGAAGTTGTCCTCAGCAGAAAAGAACTATATAAAAGGGGCAAGGAACTGTTGGCCATGAAGGTGGCCTTTGAGACCTGGTGGCACCATTTGGAGGGTATCCGACATCAAATTGAGGTTTGGACTGATCATCGCAATCTGGAGCATCTGTGGACAGCCAGTGACAGGTGTGATGGTTGTTGTTCTTTGCGCACTTTGACTTTCAGGTGAAATGTGCCAAGCAGGTGCAACCAGTGTGCAGATGCGTTGTCCCGCAAACCCAAGTATACCCTGAAAGGGACATGTTAGTGCTTCGCACGGTCATTTTGTTGGAGCATCTCGCTGCCACTGAGGAACCGGTGAATTTGAGAGCACAGATCCGGGATGTACAACAGCAGGATCCGTTTGTGGCTACACACCATTGTTACTTGGGCCGAGGTTCGAGGAATGAGGTGACCACCTGGTCCTACACGGAAAACTTGCTTCATTTCCGGGACCGCCTCTACGTACCAGCGGGGTCCCTCCAGGGTCTCATCTTGCGGTAGTGCCATGACAGCACGTCAGCAGGAAACTTTGGGTGTTCAAGACCTTCCATTTGGTTTCCCAGACTTTTTTGTGGCCGCATCTTCAGCATGACATCACTGGGTACATGGCCTCGTGTGTGCAATGTAGGCAGGCCAAAAACACCACTGGTGCTCCCCCCGGACTGCTGCAGCCTTTGCCCACACTGCAGAGACCATGGGGGGGCGTCTCTATGGATTTTACCATTGAGCTGCCACCATCTAATGGAGCCACCACTGTGTTGGTCGTGGTGGATATGCTCACTAAAATGGCCCATTTTATCCTGTGTTTGGGACTATCCACAGCTCGGTCCACGGCCCAGTTATTCATTCACCATGTGTTCTGGCTGCACGGTCTGCCGGACCGGGTCGTGTCAGATCAAGGAGCACAATTCACGGTGCATTTCTGGCAGGCTCTGCTGAAAGAACTCAAGATCCAGGTGTGTCTCTCCTCGGTCCATCATCTGGAGACCGATGGGGGTACTGAATGGATGGATGACATCCTTGAGCTATATCTCCAGTGCTTCATGAATCAACAGCAGGACAACTGGGCAGACATGCTAGCGGTGGCTAAGTTTGCATACAACTCGCTACACACCTGCATCCAAGTGACCCCATTCTTCACCAGTTACGGTTTTCACCCATGCCTCTTTCCCTTAGCCCCATTGGACTCCCTCATGCCTGCGGTGAATGTATTCCTCTAAGAGCTTTGGGCTATGCACCAAGTGGTGTTGTTTGGGGGACTGAGGGTGGCTGCCTTCAGGGTAGCATGGGGTGGAGCCTTACTGGTCATTGAAGGGCTGTTTATTGAACACTTCTTGAGGACAATAAAGGACTCTCTAAAGGCCTGCCTTGCCTTGACCAGCTGGGTCATAACAGCCATAGAGGTTGAGAATAGGTTTGAACTACTGAATTTAGAAGGGAAAGGTCCAAATGAACACTGGTGAGAGATCTAAGGTAACATCATGGAAATTGCTGGAAAGTATGTGTCACGCCAAAACCCAAAGAGAACAAACAAGTGTCTATCTGAAGACACCATCAAAATAGCTGATCAGTGAAGGGCAGCGAAAGCCAAAAGTAATAAGGACGAAGTTAAAAAGCTGAATTCAATTTTCCAATGTGAAGCCAGGTAAGACAAAAATAGGCAGTGGGAGGAGCAGTGTCAACATCTGGAAGAAGCTAACAGGAAGGGACATACTAAGGTCATGTTTGCTGTAGTGAAAATGATGTGATCCAGCTTCTCAGCATGGTAAGGAACTGTTAAAGACCGCAACATAAATGTACTAAGTGACCAGTAGAACAGGGCTTTTCAACCAGTGGTATGCTACCACTTGTGGTACATTAATGAGTGGCAGGTGGTACCGCAGCCCTGCCTAGCCAAGTGTAGTGGGGGAGGGAAAGAGCCAGCACAGGCAAGGACTTACAGTGAGAGAGTCCTCTGGAGCTGCAAAGGCCCCAAGCTCACTTCTGGCTCACCCTCCCCCATGAGAAAGGAGGAGGGGGCAGAGACAGGAGAGCCTATAAAAGGAGGCAGTTTGGGCAGGAGAGGGAGAGAGAAAAAAAGCAGCAGCCTTGGGAGGAGGCAGAGTCAGCTGCACCGAAGGGGAAGAAGAAGGAGGGGGAGGGGGAGGATGGGGGGAGAGGAGAGGAGAGGAGATCAAGCAGACTGGCCATGAGCCGATCTACAACTGCTGTGGCAGCCACCTGTGCTGGCAGCAGCAAACAGGCAAGAAATGCAGCACGGGAGGGGTCACCCTCCAAGAGGAATGAAAAAAGGCAGCAATGGCTGGAGGTGAGGCACGGAGGAGGGAAGGAGATGGAGAGTGGAAGGATTCTTATGTGCTTTTGTGACTTTGAAGTTCTGGGATTTGTGCAATGAGGGCTTTGTGTTCTTAAGGAGTGTTTGGCAATTTCTATTTGGCTGATGGCTGATGTCTCCTG
>NW_015388665.1:50927-56182 GCF_001527695.2 Protobothrops mucrosquamatus | reverse complement strand
CAAGACATGGTTGTTCCAGCTTGCGGGACTGGCCTAAGGGATTTTAAAGGGGTTTTAATTACTTTTAATCAGATGAGTTTAAATATTTCTTTTTAATCAATTTTAATAGGTGTACTATATGTTTGTATTTTATCCAATTGTTAGCCGCCCTGAGTCCGCAAGGAGAAGGGCGGGATATAAATGTAATTAAATAAATAAAATAAATAAATAAATAAATAAAGGTTGCAGAAGGGGATCACATGACCCTGGAACACTGTGACCGTTATAAATATGAATCAGTTGCCAAGCATCCAAATATACATCACATGACACTGGGCATGCTGCAATGGTCATTAAGTGTGAAAAATGGTGATAAGTCATTTCAGTGCAATTGCAACTTTGAACAGGTTTTTTTTTTTGGTCATCAAGTTTTTGACACCTTGCTAGGTGGTACTCGAATATTGCCATATCCTCAAAGTGGTACAATTGGTAAAAAGGTTGAAAAGCCCTGCAGTAGAAGATCAAGAATAGGTGAAAAGTATATACAGAAGGACTCTATAGCAGTTTGACTTACCATGATGATGACAACGATGACAGCCCAATTAATAAAGAACAAAACATCTCGAAAGAAGAAATAGAATTGGCCATGGAGAAATTGCCGAACTGGAAAGCCCCAGGTATTGATGGAATACCTGCAGTATTACTAAGACAAGTGCCAGTTAACATCATCAGTGCCCTGTGTCAAGAGATATGAACTACATGTCAATGGCCTCAGGACTGAAAAAGAACTGTTTTTATCCCATTAGTAAAGAAAGGCGATGCCAGTGACTGCTCCAACTATTGCACGATTGCATTCATTTCTCATGCAAGCAAGATTCTGTTAAAAATCATTAAACAGAGGCTACAGAAAGTTATTGATCAAGAGTTACCTGATGTACAAGCTGGCTTTAGAAAGTGACGCAGCACTCAAGATCACATTTCCTATATTAGATGTATTATGGAAAAGGCACGTGCATATCAAAAGGATCTATATATGTGTTTTATGGATTACAGAAAAGCTTTTGACTGTGTAGAACACAATAAGCTATGGGAAGCTTTGCATGATGTTGGTATCCCAACCCACCTGATCAGACTTAGCAGATCACTGTACACTGATCAGGAGGTAACAGTGAGAACACTTTATGGTGACACAGATTGGTTCAGGATGAGTAAAGGAGTTAGACAGGGATGTATTTTATCACCATTTTTGTTCAATCTGTATGCTGAAATGATCATGCAGAAATTAGATCTGGAACTGCCTGATGTTGGACTGAAGATTGGAGGAAGAACCATAAATAATTTGAGGTACACAGATAATACAACACTATTGGCTGAAAATAAGGAAGACCTGGAACAAATGATCTGGAAAATCAAGGACAAAAGTGAAAAAGTTGGATTGAGTCTTAACATCAGGAAAACAAAGATAATGACAAAAGCTGCAGATGGACATGAGCTGTTTAAAATCAACAAGGAGGAAATTGAATTAGTTCAAGAATTTATCTTCCTTGGATCAAAAATTGTTCACGATGGCAGTTCTACTCCTGAAATCAAACATAGGATAACCTTAGGCCACACTGCAATGATTAACATTAATAAGATCTAGAAAAGCAGAGCTATTGATATAAATACAAAAAGCAGGCTAGTTAGAGCAATAGTCTTCCCAATAATGATGTATGGGTATGAGAGTTGGACACTAAATAGCTGATCAAAGAAGAATTGACGCCTTTGAACAGTGGTGCTTGCATAAATTATTGCTCCTGTCCATTAAGCATGCCATGATGGGAGAGGGGCTGTTCAGCATGCTGTGATAGGGGAGGGGATTTTGTATTTTAACTTTTTGAATAAAATAAAATAGTTTTAAAAAAGGAAAGACAAATTCCTAGAAGTAGTCTATTTTTTAAAATGCTTTCTTCCCCTGGCTCTCACATTTGGGCTGTGTTGTGTCAAGCACCAGGGAAATCAGGAGATCCAGGCAGTTCAAATGGGTATAAAGATTTATTGCAAGCTTAATCTCTCTACAAGAATCTGAACTACTAAGGGCCCAAGCAAATTGGCTGTAGATAAGAGTCACAGGAATTCAAGGTGGGCTGGACTTAGATCTCTTGTGGGCCTGAAGGGACTCATGACTGATGATGCATTTGGCCCCTCCCTCGGGCTCAGCCTGGTCATGTCCTATATGTTGCATCTACTGACCTAAACTGCAGTCCTTCTCTACTTCCTTTCCACAGCCTCTCACAAGCTTTTACTTTTAGCCCAGCAGCTTCTCATGAATATTTTAGTATTTTTTAATCCTTTCCTCAAAGTTGATGGAATTGCCTTTGCCCCAACTTCAGCAAGCAGTATATTGAGCTGCTTTGGATCACATAATATAGAAGCAATGTTTTGCACTTACTTCAGTTCAATCTTTCTTTCTAGGCTAAGGATCTACCAACCTTTAAAGACAACGACTTTCTAAATGAAGGCCAAAAGCTCCATGTTGGAGTCGAATATAAAAAAAAAATCCTGGAGAAATTGAAGCAAGATGTTGAGGTAGGGTAGCTAAGCAGTTGGTTTTGGGGAATGGGGGTATGACTTAAGAGGTGGAATCACCAGAGAGTCCCCACTGTTACACTAATTTTCAAGCTCTTTAAAAGGCTAGATAAGGTAGAGGTGTCTGGTAGATTCTGTCTCACAATCTAAGTGAATTTAAATGAATTTGAAAAGAACTGTTAGAAAAAGGAAACAGAGAAGAGTTTTATTTGCCTGCTACTGTCTCTTGCATTCAGCTTCACTTTGGGGATTACTTCCTTCATCCTGCTCAAGAGTAGCTCAGTTTTCCATAACTCGGGATCAACAGAAATGAGTGTTACTCCTACAAGTCTCAGAAGGAGTCTGATAACACCTTCTCGGACTAACAAGCTTTATTAGGTTTTTTAATTAATTTAAATTTAAACAGAATACAGACCACAAAGCACAACAGATTTCAAAGTGACCATTTTGGAAAACAGAGACTTTAACGGGACCATTGAAGTGAGACATTGCTGAACTCATACACATCAAAAAGTTTCAGGCGACCTCAAAGTGTTTCCACAAATACAGTGGCTTTTTTAGCATATTACAATTGTTAATTAATTAGGTACTTGCAATCTGTCTCACATGTAACCTGCACTTGCATAACTAATTAGTTTCTCCCACCCACTCACCCACCCCGCCTCATCCCATTTTAAATTCTATATCGGTCTAGCCACTCTGTGCATCTGATGAAGTAAGCAGCAAACTCACAAAAGTTTATTAAAAGTCTTTTAATAAAGTTTGTTAGTTAGAAAGGGTGCTACCAGACTCCTAATTTTTTTTGCCACCATAGACTAAAACATTCTTCTCCTATAATCCTGTAACCATAAGATTTCCAAACACTCATGTAGAAAAGCTTTGAGATTTAAGTGACTTGGAGTCCCAATACTTAGAGCTGGTGCCAAGTTAATGAAAGATGGTTTAACTCAAATCCTGGAGGTGATATAGAGACCTTAAAAATGAGAAGGAATGTCTTTCTGTTGACTTCCAGTTCCTTGCACAGCTGAAGATCATGGATTACAGTTTGCTAGTAGGGATTCACGATGTTGATCGGGCTGAGCAAGAGGAGATGGAAGTTGAGGACCGGGCAGAAGATGAAGAATGTGAGAATGATGGCATAGGAGGGAATCCAATTTGTTCCTATGGGACTCCACCTGAGAGTCCCGGTAACCTTCTCAACTTCCCACGTTTTTTCGGGCCTGGGGAGTTTGATACATCAGTCGATGTCTATGCTATGAAAAGCCATGAAGGTAAGTGCTGGGATTTGGATGATGGGAGTGGGAGTGGAACACAAAATGTAAAGTTGTCTGGTGAAAGCCAGAGTGATATCCTCTGACTGCAAGCATTTACTGATATGTGGTAGTTATTTGAATCAACGTTGCTCACTCCACTTTCTTGGAAATGTTAAGACTGTTTGACTCCCTAAACTACAGCAACCTAGCCAATAAAACTGCCTTAATTACAGACATGACTTCCAGTCTAATCTTCCCCTGTAGTATGCAGCCACCGTAAAGGGTAGGAGTGTCTATTTGAGAGCCAGGTCAAAGTTTAGACAGAGCTCATTTATATCCTGAAACAATTTAAGGCAGGATTAAGAATAATTTGCAACACAGGAGGGTTCTGTGATAGAGAAGATGTCTTGGATGCTTTCCATAATACACAACTTGTAGGAGAAGAGCATGCACAGCTGGGAAGTCCCAAAGGTGATTTTTCCACGTGGCAACTGAACTTTCTTGTTTTTCTTGAAGACGTTTCGCTTCTCATGCAAGAAGCTTCTTCAGCTCTGACTGGATGGTGGGGAATGGCAGGATTTATACTCCTTGCAGACAGCTGATCATTTGCATTCTTTTAGCGAGTCGTTGAAGCCCCTGGAGGCTTATCTGTGTTGTCAGGGTCACCTGAGTAATGCAAATGGGTGTGGAGCCTTCTTGGAACTGTTGAAAGGACTGTGTTGTAGACTGGAGATAGATGATGTTGTATCCCTCCCCCTCTGTTGAGAGAGGGCTGTTCAATTTTGACATAGATGGCCTCTTTGACCCCCTCTTTCAAACCAGTGGTCCTCTCTGTCCAGAATGTGGACTTTGCTGTCTTCGAAAGAGTGACCTTTGTCTTTTAAATGCAGATGGACTGCTGAATCTTGTCCTGATGGATTTTTTCTTCTGTGTTGTGCCATGCATTTATGAACAAAACAACCACTTCATAAATGCATGGCACAACATAGGAGAACAAACCCATCAGGACAAGATTCAGCAGTCTTCAACGACTCACTAAAAGAATGCAAATGACCAGCTGTCTGCAAGGACTATAAATCCTGCCATTCCCCACCATCCAGTCAGAGCTGAAGAAGCTTCTTGGGAGAGAAGCAAAACATCTTCAAGAAAAACAAGAAAGTTCAGTTGCCATGTGGAAAAAGCACCTTTGGGACAACAATGACCTTGATGACTGAGAATCACCATAGACAGAGCTGGGGAGGTGGAGTTAAATGCATCATCATTGCATTGCCACAAGAGATCCAAGTCCAGCCCCCCTGTGTATTCCGTTGACCCTTATCTAGTGCCAATGTAGTGCTGACTGTTAGTTGACTAGATTCTTGTGTATAGGCTTGAATAAATCTTCTATACTACAATTTTAGGAATGGTTCTGATTCTTTTATTTATATATATATATATATATATATATATATATAT
>NW_015388665.1:48899-50162 GCF_001527695.2 Protobothrops mucrosquamatus | reverse complement strand
TCTGTTTGGGTGGGGGCTTTGTTGTGCTCAGGTTAGTCTGAGTTGCAGGGGGATTTGAGATGGTGAGCTTCATTGCTGTAGTTTGGCTTCGTGTTCGTGGTCGTGCCACATCTTTATGGTGGGTGTCAGTTTGCTTCATGTATGGATTGGAGAGGTTTAAAGTGGCTAATGATGCAGCTGTGGACTGGCTTCTAGTTTGCGGTCGTGCCTCATCATCTGTGTGGGTTTGGGTTTGCTTTTTGCGTGGATGTGTGGTGGTGACCTCCTGTGTGGTTTTCGTGGGTGTGGGTCTGGTGTCGTTCTTTGTGTTAGGTTAAAAATAACACTGAAGACAAACGAGTGACTCCTGGGTATATCCATAGTAGGAAACAAGATGTGAGCACCAGGAGGTTGTAAAACAGTTAAAAGCGACAACTCTCGGGCACACACAGCCACCTCCAGTCGAGCTTGGGAGCTCGGCAGCTGTTGCACTGGATGCCACCCAGTGCCATGAGAGGAGTTTGGGGGAAGAAAAGGAGAGCGTGCGACTGGGGATGCGGCACTGTTGCTGTTTGGAGAGTTGCGCCGACTCCACTGCTATGGGGATCGCTATAACACGGCGATCCGGACCACTACCGCACCCGACCCACCCGCCGTGCCCAAAAGGGGTTTCCCCGCTGGGAGGCATACGGAAGAAAGGTAGCCCAGGACTCCCTCGACGGGGTGGCTGTGTGTGCCCGAGAGTTGTCACAGGATGAGATGGAGGATAGGAGGGCGACTCTGGAGTTGCGAGCCAGGTGGAGCCGGACGGGAGAAAACAACAAGGGAGATAGTCCGGACGAGGCGTGGAAGCTCCCACCCCCGCACGCACTTAGCATCGGCGAAATGGAGGGTGGGGACGTGACTGCTGGGTTACAGCCCGAGCCGGATTGGATGGGGGCGAATAAGGAGCAGAAGAGCGGATAACTTGATGGCACTTGTGTGCCAGGTGAGGCTAAGCGTCCTCACGGTGCACGGACACGGAGGAATGGGGGTGTGAGTGTCAATGCAAGGATAGTTAAAGAGAGTGATGAGGGGCACACATTGATTGATTATCCAGGACCCGTCACGAGATCTAGGGCCCGGGCGCAGGCGTTGGCTGGCCTATAAATGGTTTCTCCCATTGAGTTATTCTTTACCCTGACGATGTTGGTAGGATCCAACGAAAGCTAGGTCCTTTTTAATATTCTTTTAAAGGTTTTTAATGTTTTATTAAAACTTTTAACTGTTTTACAACCTCCTGGT
>NW_015388665.1:38459-47725 GCF_001527695.2 Protobothrops mucrosquamatus | reverse complement strand
ATATATATATATATATATATATATATATAGAGAGAGAGAGAGAGAGAGAGAGAGAGAGACCTGCATATATATATAGATATATAGATATATATATGCAGGTCTTGGCGTATTCGGGTCTTTTCCCATGTAAGATTGAGAGTATCTTGGTGACATTTCGACGAGGTCCCACTCGTCATCTTCAGGCTGGGGTCTTCGGCTTCGTGCTTGTGCGAGCAAAGTGTGATCGGAGCTGCCGTCTCTCTATAAATATTGGTGGGGGTGTGTGGAGTGCTGGCTTAGTTGCTGTAGGTGGGTTGGTTGGCTGTGTAGGGGTTATTGTTTGCGGATTTTTCATCTGTTTCGTAACATCCTGAGTAGTTGAGGTCTTCAAACTTGGCCCTTTTATGACTTGTGGACTTCAACTCCTCCCCTACATCAAAGGCATCACAGATAAAATCAGCAAAATTCTCCACGAACACAATATCAAGACAGCCTTCGGCACCGACTAAAAAATAGCCGACATCTTAAGAAACCCCAAAGACAGGATCCAGCTAGAAAACCAAGGAGTCTATGAAATACCATGCAAAATCTGCCCAACCACATACATTGGATAAACTAATAGGAGAATAAATGCCCGCATCGCAGAACACAAGAACGCAGTCAGAAAAGAAGAAAAAACTTCCTCCCTCTTCCAGCACCTTAAAGCTACAGGACATGAAATTGATTTTGAAGGAACCAAACTAATCTCCAAAACTGAACACCACAACAAGAGAATAATTATGGAAGCCATCGAAATAGAAAACACCCCCACAACATGAATAAACGTGACGATACCTCCCGCCTACCAGACATCTGGAAACTAGCCCTAATCAACAAGCGAGTCCTAGCCACGAAAACTGACACCAGACCCAGAACAACATAGTACGCCACCACCATTCACTCTCACCAGACCCAAACCCAAGCCCAAACCCATCCCTCAGACAAAATGCAACCGCCATCCAGAAGCCAAACCACGACGACATCACCAGCTGCTGCACCTCCCTCCGACCCCCACACAAAGCAAATGGACACACGCCATGAACACAGAGCTAGACTGCAAACTCGTAGCCAAACCAAAGCCCGGTATGCTACATCACAGCCTTCTGCTCTGGACATCGCATCACAGAACTCAGGAGGTTACAACGCTGAAGCCCAGGATGTTACAACACAGCCAACCACCCAGGATGTTGCAACACAAAACTCAGGATATCACTACACTAGATCTCAAGATGTAATCACACAACCCATTACCCAGGTCGTTATAACACAAAAGACTAATGGGCACACAGCCAGCACCTCAACTACTCAGGATGTTACGAAACAGATGAAAAATCTGTTCTGTCCCCCGTCCGACTCACACCCCCCAACCAGTCAGCCGAGGGCTGAAAAACTGCTCAGCACAGTCAAATACAAATGAACACTTGGCAGCAACTTCGTGGCTGCCTGCCAAAGCCTTTACTGATAATACAAAACCAAAACATACAATAAGTCCAGGATAAATTGCCGGAGTGCTTGCAACAGGAGATTCAGCAAAATTGTCCATCACAAGAGTTTCACATGACACACCCCTTGCTTATATAGCCAGTGGGGTGTGGTCCAGTGACTCAGCTGAAATCTCTGGCACGGCGTTTCAGCTGCTGCGCACGCTTGTCCCTCCGACGCTGCCGTGGATCCAGCCAAGACGTATCCTCTTCGGAGTCCGATACACCTGGCTCCTGGCCGATCCCAGAAGCACCTGGCTCCTGGCCAATCCCAGAAGCACCGGGCTCCTGGCCAATCCCAGAAGCACCGGGCTCCTGGCCAATCCCAGAAGCACCGGGCTCCTGGCCAATCTCCTCTCCGTCAGAAGGCACCGAAGGCCGCACCAGAGGGGAAGGTCCTGGAGAGGGAAGCCTGGCCATCTCCTCTCCTTCATGTTCAGAGCCTTCCTCCTCTGATGAGAGGGACCCACAGGACGGAGCCACAACAAAATCCGCAAACAATAACCCCTACACAGCCAACCAACCCACCTACAGCAACTAAGCCAGCACTCCACACACCCCCACCAATATTTATAGAGAGACAGCAGCTCCGATCACACTTTAGTAATAGTTTCCATTCCTACCCTTTATTCCGTTTTTCTAACCATTTATAAAAGTTTTCCCATGATTGGAAGTATTCTGAATCTTGTTTCCCTTTCATTTTCAATGTGAGCCTATCCATTTCTGCGCAGTCCAGGATTTTCTTAATTATATCTTCTTCAGATGATATTTCTTCATTTTTCCAATATTGAGCAAATGTAATTCTCGCTGCTGTTAATACATGTAATATTAAGTATACACATTCTTTATCATAGTTTTCTGAAATTATACTAAAAGTAATAGTTCTGGTTTATAGTCTACATGTGTTCCTGTCATCTTCTCTAGCCACCTATGTATTTTTGACCAAACGTTCTTTGCTTTAGAGCATGTCCACCAACGATGGTAATACGTGCCTGGATTTTGTCTACATTTCCAACAATTGCTAGACATACTTTTAAACATTTTTGCTAGTCTTGCAGGTGGTAAGTGCCATCTATAGAACATTTTATATAAATTTTCTTTATAAGTAGCTGCCCTTGTTATTTTATAGTTTCTTTCCCATAAGTTTTGCCATTTTTTTTAACTCTACATTGTGCCCAAAATTTTTTGCCCAAGTTATCATTGTTTCTTTAACTTGTTAATCTTCCATCTTTAAATTTAACAGAAAACTGTACAATTTCTTAATCAAATTGTCATCTGATGACAATAGTATCTGGTCAAACGCTGTCTGAACTTTGTAAAAACCATATATTTTTGCATCTTTCTCGTATCTCATTTGCAAATGTGTCCACCATGATAGCTCTATGCCCTGTTCTTCCAATTCTTGTTTAGTTGTGGTTTCCCATCAGTATTCAAAATATCTATATAAGTCACAAATTTTTCATAATTAATTAAATTTGGGTGTACAAACGCCTCCATTGTCGAAATCCATCCTGGTATTTTCATGTAAATTCTCGATTTTATCTTTTCCCATGTCAAAAGCAATGCATTTCTTACATAGTGGTTTTGAAAGTATTTATGAATTTTGTTCTTCCCATACCATAGAAAGGCATGCCATCCAAGTTGTAGGTCATGCCCCTCTAAGTATAATAATCTTTTGTTTCTAAGGGTTATCCATTCTTTTAACCATGTTAGTGCAGCTGCTTGATAGTACAAAACCCAAATCTGGTAGCCCAAAACCTCCAAAGTAGTTTTGGTAGGATGTTCATTTTCACAGTCGCTATTCTTCCCAAAATTGATAGTTGTAGATTTGTCCATTTTTTCAGGTCTAGTTTTATTTGTTTTAGTCATTTTACATAGTTGTCTTCTTTTATTGTTGCATACCTTGCTGTTAGATATATCCCCAAGTATTTAACTTTCTTAACTACTTGAAGGTCTGTTTTTTCTGACAATTGGTTTTTTTGTTTATCTGTAAGATTTTTAACTATAACTTTAGTCTTTTCTCTATTTATTTTCAGTCCTGCTACTTCTCCAAATTCTTCGATCTTTGCTAATAATTTAGGACTTGTCTCCAACGGATCCTCTAATATAAATACCAAATCATCCGTGAATGCTTATAATTTGTACTTTTCGTCTTTTATCTCTAGGAATGGTCCTGATTCTTTGCACCTGACATTATGTCTTGTCATTATTGACAAGAATCCAATCAACTAACAGTCAGCACTACATTGGCACTAGATAAGGGTTAATGGGATTCATGGGAGGCTGGACTTGGATCTCTTGTGGCAATGCAAGGACTCTAAACTGATGTGTTTAACTTCACCCCTGGCTGTGCCTGCCCTTCTACACAAATCCCCAGAAGATCCTCATGCCCTTTAGCAACATTGTTCAGTTGTGCACTGTGCCTACAGGTAGTATTCAACTTACAACCATTCATTCAGTGACCATTTGAAATGGCGACTGTGCTGAACGAAGGGTCTTACAAACTGCCCAAAGTTATAGCTGTTGCAGCACCCTTGCAGTCATGTGAACAAAATTTGGGTGCTTGGCAGCCCAACCACAGTTACAACTGCAGGGGCAGTGCAACTCTCTTCACCCGCCTGTCTCCTTCCCATCCAGCCCACCAGTGCACAGAAAATGTTCTGCAGCCCAGGAGGTCTTGGCCAGCTATAGGGCCCACTGGTGCACAAAAATCTGCCATGGCCCAGGTGGCCTCAGCTACCTAGCCTACCAACATGTGCAAAGCTTCTCACTTAACTTCATGTTTTTTCTTCAGCTGCTGTCAGGCACATGCAACCTATGTAAGGTGCACCCTTCCTACCAAGGCCACCTCATGACATTCTCCAAGCAGTCTCCAATTTTTCCGTGTGTTGGGGGGCCCTGTAGCCAACGGAGACCTCCTGGGCCATGGCAGGTTTCCATGGATTGGTGTGCTATGTATCTTGTGCTGGGCCTCCCCCACCCCCCTGATGTACCCCCACATCCCTTACCTCGGATACTGGCCCATGAGATTGCTTAACAACCACAACCAAGAGTTCCAGGATTGCGGTCACATGTGACATCTTGCTTAATAATCACTTCACTCAACAACTGAGATTCTGGTCCCAATTGTGGTCATAAGTAGAGGACTACTTGTATTTATATTGAATAGTCCTACAGGTAGTCCTTGACTTACACCCACGTGACCGCTTCACTCAAGAACTGCAATTCCAGCTCTCCCAGTTGCAGTCATCAATTGGACACAGTGAAAGAGCTGCCTGCTGAAGGAGGGCAGGCAGCTCCCCTCTGTGTGCAGAAAGGAACTTGTGCACTGCTCTGGAGAAATGAAGTGGGGAATGTGAAGATCCCTGCTTCGTCTCTCCAGCCCAGTGCACGAATTCCTCCTCCACCATGCGTGGAAAGGAATTTGTGCACTAGACTGGAGAGGTGAGGTGAGGATCACGAAGATCCCCACTTCGTCTGTCCAGCCCAGTGCACCCCAGTCTCTCCCCTCCTCATCCAGAAGGAACTCATGCACTGGGCTGGAAAGACAAGACGGGATCACAATGATCCATGCTTTGTTTCTGCAGCCCAACAAAGGATTTCCACTCACACCTCTTGTATGGAAGGGAGGGGAAATCCTTCAGCAGGCAGCAGCAACTTGCAATCTTCTCTGCCAGCTTCCCTACTGACTTTTTGGGGAAGCTGGCAGAGAAGATTGCAAATGGCAATCCCATGATTGTGGGGTGCTTGGCAACTAGTCTTAAGTGTGAACAGGTTACCCAGATCACAATCACGTGACTGCACAGGGGGGATGGAGCAATGTTTTATGATGACCAGAAGTGTGTTAAAACAGGGCTTTTCAACCAGTGGTACACGTACCACCAGTGGTACTTTGGCACATGGCAGGTGGTACGCGACCCTCCTAGACAAGTGTAGTGGGGGAGGGGAATGAGCTGAAGCGACCCAAGCCTGAGGGAGAGGCAGCTGGAGCTGCAGGACTGTCTGGGCTTAGCAGAAGCCCCAGGAGCGCTGCAGGGCTCCAGCTGATTGGCGCTTCCATAGCTGGAGATGAACTGAAGAGAAAAGGAGGGGGGGAGAGGAGAGGATATAAAAGGAGGTGGTTTTGGCGGGAAAGGGGATGGAGAAGGAGCTGTGGAAGGAGACCTCAGCAGGCAGGGAGGAAAAAGAGACAGGGAAGAAGAAACTGTTGCTGAAAGAAAAGGTCCCCTGGTTAGTTTTCTCCAGCCAGGAGAACGCAATCAGCGCTGATGAAATGAAAAGCCGGGAGACGAGCATGTCGGAAAGGAGGTTGGTTTATTTAGTTCTGGGTCAGCTGGCAGCTTGATTGGGTTACCATAAGGATTTTTGTGCAGTTTTTACAGCGTTTAGTAATTCAGAGGCTCGGTTTGTGTGCTTTGGTTATTGGAATATTTTAGTCTGTTTCACAAAGGCTAGCAATAAGTCCAAAGTGTTGGCTTCCGTAGGTTTAATCCCTTTAAACAAATGTAATTAGTTTTACCCCCTTATCTTGAGTCTGTCTATGGCTTTTAGCAAGTTTTCTTTGTAGGTAAACAGGCTTAATTTAAGGTTATCACTTTTTGCAATTGCAGGAGCCTTTCAGGCTCGGGTTGCAACATTGTGACACGCCTGAGGCAGTTTAAAGGAAAAAAAATGGAGTTTAGTGTTTTTTTATTCTGGGAGGCTTTTGTGAGCCTTTCTTGCTTTGCGCTTGATTCCTGTGTCTTTAAGGGTACAGTGAAGGGACTGTGTGTGTGTGTGTGCATTCTTACTACACTGTGGAAGGAGAGGAGAGGGAGAGAGGGAGAAGGGCCGACCAGCCAGCTGGTAGTGGTGCATATTAATAAATATGGATAAATCCATCGTACATTTGTCAGCGCAAAGGGAAAGTGATTCAGCAAAGTAACTGCCACCGAAGAAATTAAAACCAGTACTTTTTTCTTTTTTTCTACAGTTTGTAACATTTTATTAGATTATAGAATAAAATACAAAAATACAAAAGCAAATAGTAGGACACAGTGGGGAGGAAAAAGGGGGAAAAAGTGAGGGGGAGAAGGGAAAAAGAAAAGAAAAGGCATTGACTTCCGACTTCCTCTGTTGCAGTAGAACAGTGTTTCTCAACCTTGACAATTTTAAGGCATGTGGACTTCAACTCCCAGAATTCCACAGCCAGCATTGCTGGCTGTGGAATTCTGGGAGTTGAAGTCCACATGCCTTAAAATTGTCAAGGTTGAGAAACACTGCAGTAGAAGGAAGCATTAACACTGAACCTCAACTTTTTACTTTTCCATAATATTATAAACTAGCCATTCCTATAACAACAAATGAATCTAATCAGTAAAACCCACCCACCCCCTCCTTGTTTTTAGTCATCAGGTTTTTGACACCTTGCTAAGCACTGGTGGTACTCAAATATTGTTATGTCCTAAAAGTGGTACAATATGTGAAAAGGTTGAAAAGCCCTGTGTTAAAAGACTGGTCCCTGATCTCCCTTCCTTCCGCCGCGCCCTCAAGACATGGTTGTTCCAGCTTGCGGGACTGGCCTAAGGGATTTTAAAGGGGTTTTAATTACTTTTAATTAGATCACAGTTAAATATTTCGTTTTAATTAATTTTAACAGGGGTTTTGTATTTTTTGTATTTTAATTGATTGTTAGCCGCCCTGAGTCCGAAAGGAGAAGGGCGGGATATAAATGTAATTAAATAAATAAATAAATAAATAAATAAATTAAGGACTGCCTGTATTCCACAAAGTTTGAAACAAACCAATTTCCCATCATGTATACCATAGTTCAGGGGTCTTCAAACTTGGCCCTTTTATGACTTGTGGACTTCAACTCCCAGAATTCCTCAGCCAGGCACGCTGGCTGAGGAATTCTGGGAATTGAAGTCCACAAGTCATAAAAGGGCCAGGTTTGAAGACCCCTGCCATAGTTGATAAGAAAAATGCTCTGTGTATACTCAAATCAGCTGCTTACTTTTTCACCTGCTTCCTCAATTAATATTTTCACTAGTGTGTTATAGATATTGTTTGAAGCATCTGCTGAGTAAAAATCTAGTTCTTGGCTCATTTATCTAGCCTAGAAAGTTCTGGAGTGCTTTAGTTGTACAGTACTTGCAGTTCGGTAAGAATAGCAAACCCTAAAAACAATTCTGTGTCCTTCACCACTGAAAAATTTCTCTCTTGTTTTAATCAGGTGCCCCTAAGAAGGAAGTATATTTCATGGCCATTATAGATATCCTTACACCATATGACACAAAGAAAAAAGCAGCGCATGCTGCCAAAACTGTGAAACATGGGGTAAGAAGGAACTATTTATTTTCTTTGTCCTCAGCATGCTTAGCCAAGCAATTCCATGTTTCATAATATGTTTCAGAACAACTGAAGCCACAGTTGGCTGAGCAGTGATGCAAAATTGCTGGAGGGAGGCAGGGATGGAACTGTTTCATACATGCATTGATGGGGCTGCGCTTTCCATGAGGTTTGGGGGGGGGGAATTTTTCTTTCAGTATATTATACTTGTTTGGGGTTACACTAGAGTTTTTACTTGTTTATCACTCAAAATGATAATAGTTTTTCAGGAGGTCTGGTTGCAGAGGGCTCTAGAATTTGCAAAAAATAATGAAAAGTTGAGATAGACATTTTGTTCAATAAAAGCCATATACAGCCAGAGAAACTCAGGTTGTCCACCTCTACATCAGATATTAGGTTCCAATGGTTCACGTATATGCGGATCACCATTCTGATTATCATTTAAGCAAGATCCATTACAATCTTTCATTTTCTAATCATTTTGGTTGTCATTTTCTGACCATTCTGCAGCTTTCAACTGTACACATCAGGAATATTTTAATGTAACCACACCACAGATACATTTTGATATGATTTTTCTGTTGCTGTTGTTCGGTCTTCTGTTTCTGTCTATTCCTATGGTTTTTTCTCCCACAAGGTACACCCTTTCAGTGAAGGTCTTGCCAGTGTGCATGACTTCCCTCTTAAATAACCTTGTCCAGTTCAGCTCTGCCCATCAGGGCTTCATCATCCAAAGCCATAAGTTAGAGCAGGGCTTTTCAACCTTTTTACCAATTGTACCACTTTGAGGATATGGCAATATTCGAGTACCACCTAGCAAGGTGTCAAAAACTTGATGACCAAAAAAAAAAACCTGTTCAAAGTTGCAATTGCACTGAAATGACTTATCACCATTTTTCACACTTAATGACCATTGCAGCATGCCCAGTGTCATGTGATGTATATTTGGATGCTTGGCAACTGATTCATATTTATAACGATCACAGTGTTCCAGGGTCATGTGATCCCCTTCTGCAACCTTTTGACAAGCAAAGTCAATGGCAGAGCTGCTGGTGGCCAAGTGCTAAGGCGGGACTTCCTTTCCTCCCTCCCTTCCCTGCCTCCCTTTTTCTCATTCCCATCTCCTTCTGAAGGAAGAATTTGACCCCCCCCCCCATATTTTCCCTCTTCCATATATTGATCAAACAAGGAAAGGCCTCCAGAGACAGAAAAGACAAGCTGCTGAGTGAACTAGCTTAAAAAGGCACATTCCTCTTTAAGAATTAGCTACTGGCTAGAAAGGAAAGTAAGGAGCGCAGCCGGCACTTAAGGAAGAAAAAAAATGTAAGTACTGGCTGCCGGCTAAGGCAACCTCCCCAAATGGTTCCATTCATAAGTAAAGGAATGCTACAGGCAAAATCCATTCAGGAGAAAAATACTTCAAAATCCCTTGCAGCA
>NW_015388665.1:32410-37615 GCF_001527695.2 Protobothrops mucrosquamatus | reverse complement strand
CCAAACTCTCCACCATGGCCAAGACAAAAGAGCTGTCCAAGGATGACAGGGGCAAGATTGTAGACCTACATAAGGCTGGAATGGGCTACAAGACTATCGCCAAGCAGCTTGGTGAGAAGGTGACAATGGTGCAATTATTTGCAAATGGAAGAAACACAAAATAACTGTCAATCTCCCTCAGTCTGGGGCTCCATGCAAGATCTCACCTCGTGGAGTTTCAATGATCATGAGAATGGTGAGGAATCAGCCTCCTTCCCTCAGCCAGGGCATTGAAAATGGGTCGTGGATGTGTATTCCAGCATGGCAATGACCCAAAACATATGGCCAAGGCAACAAAGGAGTGGCTCAAGAAGCAGCACATTAAGGTCCTGGAGTGGCCTAGCCAGTCTCCAGACCTTAATCCCATAGAAAATCTGTGGAGGGAGCTGAAGGTTCAAGCTGCCAAACGTCAGCCTCGAAACCTTAATGATGGAGAGTATCTGCAAAGAGAAGTGGGACAAAATCCCTCCTGAGATGTGTGCAAACCTGGTGGCCAACTACAAGAAATGTCTGACCTCTGTGATTGCCAACAAGGGTTTTGCCACCAAGTACTAAGTCATGTTTTGCAAAGGGGTCAAATACTTATTTCACTCATTAAAATGCAAATCAATTTATCACTTTTTTGAAATGCGTTTTTCTGGATATTTTTGTTGTTATTCTGTCTCTCACTGTTAAAATAAACCTACCATTAAAATTATAGACTGATCATTTCTTTGTCAGTGGGCAAATGTACAAAATCAGCAGGGGATCAGAGATTTTTCCCCTCACTGTAGCAATATACTTTGGGTGTTTGAGCAGGTGCTGAAGTCACTGTTGGGGAGGTGGTCCTACTCTTTTCATGATCCTAAGGCATACTGCATCACCTTTCAAGTAAGTGCCTTTGTTCTTCTGCTGCCTGCACAAGCATGAGAGAGAGGATGGGTAACTGACTTGTAACCACATTTTTCTGGTGGCTATATAACCAGCTTTTCAGGTGTTCTGCCTCTCTGCTGCAGGTGATTATTTGGCTTTCTCTGGACTGAGCAGAAACGCAGAAAGAGAGCTTTGCCCCTTGGGACATGCAAACTGGACTGGGTTTGGAGAGCATTCTCTGCTGCCAAAAAGGGCTAGGATGGTGAGAAAATGTTTAAAACCTCAGTTACAGATGAGCAGTTTTTCTTCATATATATGCATAGTTAAGATGTGGTTTCCACTGCTGGTTTCCCTCAAGGTAAGTCATCATCTCCTCCAGATTCTGAAGAGGACAAAACAGTATAGAGCCATTTGCTACTTCTTTGAGTTTTGAAAACTTGGGGCAACCTCTTTAAAGGATTGGCTGATGCCGAGTCTTGTGCTTGAATGAAATTACATGTGCTTCAAGTTCTTTATTTTGTCTTCCAGGCTGGTGCAGAAATTTCCACTGTCAATCCCGAGCAGTATTCGAAGCGCTTCAATGAATTTATGTCCAATATCCTAACATAGTTGTCTTCCCATTGTTGGCAGAAAAGGAGGGAGAAGAAAAGTTGGGGGTGGGGCTATTATTTCCAGTACTACAGGAATGCAGCCCAGTCTCCTGGGTGTGATGTTCTGTCAGTGTATGATGACAATGTGACCTAGCAGAAAACTAAGCTCTAGCTGTGGACCTCCAAACCCGGTGGAAAATGGGACCTTTTCTCTTCTATTTTGGTTGCTACAATAAATATCCAAACATAAACCTGAGGAATAAAGTAGTGTTAAGTTTTGTACTTCTTTCCTTTGAAAAGCATCACAGTCTCCAAATGGTCAGATGTTAATGTGAATACATAACAAGATATAAATGATGGTTTCCTTTGATTGCTCATTACTCAGAGCAAATTCTCTTTGTTGCTTTCTCTAAGGATTGGACAAGAAATGGCCTGCCATTTTAAGGACAAGAACTGCAATGATGCAGGAAAACCATTTTAAGTCAGTTGAATGAAGACTTTTTACTTATGGTCTTTTGATATCCCAGTTTCTTTTCTGCATTGCCATTTCAAAAAAGATGAGGAATATGAGGGAATAAGATGGCTTCTTAAAGTTTTATGCAGATCAAGGGAGGAAAAAAGCAGTTTCAGAAGAATACACATTTATAATGGGATATGATAACAATTTCTTGGTGGAGATCATGAAGCGGTGAGGTAACTACATGAAAATAATATCTTGATGAGCTGCAAATACATTTGTATTGAGTTAGAATACAACCTGGATTAAGTTATCTCTGTAAGGTAAAGAACTACCAGAGTTAAATTGTTCATGGTTCAATCTTTTATACATTGATCTGGTTGCTTATGCTGTAAGATGATATTTTCCTGTTAAAAAAAGGTACCACTTCTTTGTAACATTTTATGCTATGAACCACTGTGTTAGAAATACGTTTCTCTCTAGCTTTTGATCATTCCATGTTGGGAAGAATCCATTCTCAGAATATGGGGAAAACGTAATAAATTGCTGAAAGTGACTGCTCTTAACCACTAGGACCAATTGTCCTGCTAATACAGTACAGATTGTTGGAATAACTTGCACTAGCTCAGTTTTCTTAAAAGAATCCAAATTGTTCTTGCCCCATTTGAATTGCAACTTTATCTTATAATCTGTAGTTGGATTTCACAGCCACACTTGTCAAATCTGCTGAAGATTTTGTATTCATTTATTCAATGTTTTCAGTATTCTTATCACGAGGATGGGTTATTTGTAGTTTTCTTTTTCTTTTTTTTAAAAAAGAGGGATTTCGCAGGTTATGAACCATCAACTTGCAATCAAGACACTTTGCTTACTCTTCCTGAAGGTGTTTCTTACACATGCCTTTCTTTTGAATGTGACTGTTGGGGTGTTTATGTTCTGTACCTTCTGCTTTGTGGATTCTGTCTTTTGGGGGAGTAAGGTAAATACTTTTTTGTTCCCCTCATGTATGTGCACACTTTCAGATGGGATTTTTCCCATTTATAAACAACAAAAATTCCACAATTCCAAAGTCATAGAATGGTTTACAAAGCTTAAAAATCATGGCATATGCTATACATAGCATAAATTTTGTTAAGGCATAAATGAAACTATAAATTAGGAATGGGATTTGAAAGTTCTTTTTTTTCCACCTATGACTTCAAGGCAGATTTCTCTTTTGTTAGAAGACACAATGCTTTCCCAATATGACTGTATCATAAAATTAGCGTAAATATAGGAAATTATTTCAAAAGGCAGGCATGGGCATGTTGATGGGCTGTACATTTTTTGAAAGTCAAAGGAAATTGCACACTTGAGGTCCAATGTGAAATAGAAAATTTAATCTACAGTACCCTGTCTTAGACTAGGAATTTCATCCTTTTGTTTTAATTTTACAAAGAACATTTTGATTAAAATCGGTAAGCATTAACATAAAAGTATATGTTTATAACATTATTAACAAATATTTATCAACAATCTATGAGTTAGTGCACAGTTTAAAAGACCATGAAAAGAGATGCTTTCTGGTTGATTTATTTACAGGAGAAGACATGAGAAACAGCCATAATGGGCAGAATGAGAAACAGAAAGAGCAAAATCTGCACTTTTGCCTATCCTTATTTTCTGTTCCCTATCTCCCCAAGCCTTTGCCTCTCTCATCTGTATCTGTGCTGTCTCCAGTTCTTCAATCCACTTGCATCTGAAGCTTCTCTCTAACATCATTAATATCCTGTTCTTTTTTTCTTCAGCTTCCCTCTTGGGGTCTAGGACAACTCGGTGCGGCCAGCTCCGCACGGCCAGCTCAGCACAGCCAGCTCACCGCTGCCAAGTCATCACAGGACAACTCAACATGGCCAATTCACCACAGAGACGACTTGGTGCAGGCAGCCGGAGGGAGAGCCAGGCGGGCAAGCGGGTGGGCAGAGTGCAGAGTAGCAGCCGGGGGGCTTCCCCTTTGCACACACACACCACTGCTGCCGCTGCTGTGTTCAGCCCATTTGGGGGCGGTGGTGAGTGGTGAGGTGGCGGAGGTCGTGGGCTTCCCATTTTCACACACTGTGCTACCACTGCTGCAGCCGCAGGCCGTTCAGCAGCAGATGTTTTTGGGACGGTGGGTGGGGTGGGCAGTGGGGAGGCAGTAGCGGCCGGGCACATCCCATTTTCACACACCCTACTGCCACCGCTCAGCGGCAGTGGTGTTCAGGCCATTTGGAGGCAGCGGCAGTGGGCGGGGCAGTGGGTAGGGTGGCAGCAGAGGCCGGGTGAATCCCATTTTCACATCCACTGCGACTGCTCCTGCTGCCACAGGCCATTTGGCGGATATCTGGATATCTCTGTGGTGCATCCCATTTTCATTCCCCACAGCCGCCGCCCCTTCAAGAGCCCAAACACCACCGATGCTGAATGCCCCGCAGTGGCAGGGTGTGTGAAAAGGGGATGCACCCAGCCTCCACCACCAAAGAGCCCAAACACCACCAACACTGAATGGCCCACAGCAGCGGTGGGGTGTGTGAAAATGAGATGCACCCAGCCGCTGTCGCTCTGCTCTCTTCCCATCTGCTCACCCACCTGGCTCTCCCTTCAGCTGCCCACACTGAGTTCTCCCCGTGGTGACTTGGCTGTGTTGAGTTGTTCTGCCACGACTTGGTGGCGGTGAGCTGCCCACGCTAAGCTAGCCGTGCTGAGTTGGTCACACCAAGTTGTCCCATTCCATCCCTTTTGAGCATCTCCATAATATCCCACTCTTTTCCTCCCAGTTCTAGGACTTAATAATAATAATAATAAAGTTGGAAGGGACCTTGGAGGTCATCGAGTCCAACCCCCTGCTCAGGTAGGAACCCTACACCATTTCAGACAAATGGCTGTCCAGTCTCCTCTTAAAAACTTCCAGTGTTGGAGCATTCACCGCTTCTGGAGGCAGGTTGTTCCATTGGTTAATCGTTCTAACTGTCAGGAAGTTTCTCCTTAGTTCTAAGTTGCTTCTCTCCTTGATCAGTTTCCACCCGTTGGTTCTCGTCCTGCCTTCAGGTGCCTTGGAGAATAGCTTGACTCCCTCTTCTTTGTGGCAGCCCCTGAGATATTGGAACACTGCTATCATGTCCCCCCTTGTCCTTCTCTTCGTTAAACTAGACATACCCAATTCCAGCAACCGTTCCTTATATGTTTTAGCCTCCAGTCCCCTAATCATCTTTGTTGCTCTTCTCTGTACTCTTTCTAGAGTCTCAGCAT